>NW_027227241.1:0-17801 GCF_037783145.1 Equus przewalskii
GAAGCATGTGCCAGACACGCCGGAAACACCTACCGGACAGACCGGAACCAGCTGCCAAGAACGCCGGAGCCACCTGTTCGACTCGCTGGAACCACCTGCCGGACAGGCCAATATCAACTGCTGGCTTTGCCAGAACCACCTGGGGGACAGTCCGGGATCACCTGCCAGCCATGGCGGAACCACCTCTCAGACGTACCAGAACCACATGCCGGAGAAGCTGGAAACACGTCCTGGACAGACTGGAACCACGCGACGGCCATGCCTGAACCACCTGCCGAGCACGGCGGAACCACCTGCCGGACACGCCAAAATCACCTGCGGGCTATGCCAGAACCACTTGGACGACTCTCCGAAATGACCTGCCGGGCATGTTGGAACCACCTCAGACGTGCCAGAAGCACGTGGCGGACAGTCCGGAATCACCTGTTGGGCATACGCAACCACCTCTGACACGTACCAGAACCACGTGCCGTGCACGCCGGAACCACCTAGCGGACAGACCGGAATCAACTTTTGGGCATGCCGGAACCACCAGTCAGATGTGCCAGAAACACGTGCCGGAGACGCCTGAAGCACCTGCCGAGCACGTCGCAACCACCTGCTCAACTCGCCTGAACCACCTGCCGGACACGCCAAAATCACCTGCCCGCTACACCAGCACCACTTCGGGGACAAGCCGGAATCACGTGAGGGGCATGCCGGCACAGCCTCTCAGACTGAACCTCGTGCCGGACACCAGAGAACCACCTGCCGGACAGACCGGAACCACCTGCCGGACACGCCGGAACCACCGGCTCGACCCGCCGGAACGACCGCTGGACATGCAAAATCACCTGCCGGCTACGCCGGAAACACTTGGCGAACACTCCGGAATCACCTGCCGGGCATGCCGGAACCACCTCTCAGATATGCCAGAACCACATGCCAATGACCCCGGAAGCACCTGCCGAGCACGCCGGAACCACCTGCTCGACTCGCCAGAACCACCTGCCGGACACGCAAAAATCACCTGCCGGCTACGCCACAACCAGTTGGGGAACACTTCGGAATCACCTGCCGGGCTTGCTGGAACCACCTGCCGGTCATGCCAAAATCACCTGCCAACTACGCCAGTACCACTTGGCGGACACTGTGGAAACACCTGTCGGGCCGGCCGGAACCACATCTCAGACGTGCCAGAACCATGTGCATGAGATGCTGGAACCACACCCCGAACAGACGGAAAACACCTGCCAGACCCGTCTGAACAACCTGCCGAGCACGCCGGAGCCACCTGCTCGACTCGCCGGAACCACCTACCTGACATGCCCAAATCACCAGCCGGGTATGCCAGAACCACTTGGCGGACACTCCGGAATCATCTGCCGGACATGCCGGAACCAGCTCTCAGACACACCAGAACCACGTGCCGGAGACGCCGGAAGCACCTGCCGAGCATGCCGGAGCCACCTGCTCGACTCGCCAGAAACACCTGCCGGACACGCCAAAATCACCTGCCGGGTACGCCAGAACCACCTGGCGGACACTCCGAAACCACCTGTCGCGCATGCCGGAACCACCTCTCAGACGTGCCGGAAGCACGTGCCGGACACGCCGGAATCACCTACCGGACAGACCGGAACCACCTGCCGAGCACGCCGGAGCCACCTGTTCGACTCGCTGGAACCACCTGCCGGACAGGCCAATATCAACTGCTGGCTATGCCAGAACCACCTGGGGGACGGTCCGGAATCACCCGCAAGCCATGGCGGAACCACCTCTCAGACGTACCAGAACCACCTGCCGGAGAAGCTGGAAACACGTCCTGGACAGTCTGGAACCACCTGCCGGCCAAGCCTGAACCACCTGCCAAGCACAACGGAACAACCTGCCAGACACGCCAAAATCACCTGCGTGTTATGCCAGAACCACTTGGAGGACTCTCTGGGATGACCTGCCGGGCATGCCGGAACCACCTCTCAGACGTGCCAGAACCATGTGGCGGACAGTCCGGAATCACCTGTTGGGCATGCGCAACCACCTCTGAGACGTACCAGAACCACATGCCGTGCAGGCTGGAACCACCTACCGGACAGACCGGAATCACCTTTCGGGCATGCCGGAACCACCTGTCAGATGTGCCAGAAACACGTGCCGGAGACGCCGGAAGCACCTGCCAAGCACGTTGGAACCACCTGCTCAACTCGCCTGAACCACCTGCCGGACATGCCAAAATCACCTGCCGACTATGCCAGAACCACTTGGCGAACACTCCGGAATCACTTGCCGGGCATGCAGGAACCACCTCTCAGACATGCCAGAACCCCGTGCCAATGACCCCGGAAGCACCAGCCGAGCACGCCGGAACCACCTGCTCGACTCGCCAGAACCACCTGCCGATCACGCAAAAATCACCTGCCGGCTACGCCACAACCAGTTGGTGAACACTTTGGAATCACCTGCCAGGCTTGCTGGAACCACCTGCCAGTCATGCCAAAATCACCTGCCAACTATGCCAGAACCGCTTGGCGGACACTGCGGAAACACCTGTCGGGCCGGCCGGAACCACATCTCAGACGTGCCAGAAACGTGTTCATGAGATGCTGGAACCACACCCCGAACAGACGGATACCACCTGCCAGAACCGCCTGAACAACCTGCTGAGCACGCCGGAACCACCTGCTCGACTCACCGGTACCACCTCCCTGACACGCCAAAATCACCTGCTGGGTATGCCAGAACCACTTGGCGGACACTCGGAATCATCTGCCGGACATGCCGGAACCAGCTCTCAGACACACCAGAACCAAGTGCCGGAGACGCCGGAAGCACCTGCCGAGCATGCCGGAGCCACCTGCTCGACTCGCCAGAAACACCTGCCGGACACGCCAAAATCACCTGCCGGGTATGCCAGAACCACCTGGCGGACACTACGGAATCACCTGCCGCGCATGCCGGAACCACCTCTCAGACGTGCCGGAAGCACGTGCCGGACACGCCGGAAACACCTACCGGACAGACCGGAACCACCTGCCAAGAACGCCGGAGCCACCTGTTCAACTCGCTGGAACCACCTGCCGGACAGGCCAATATCAACTGCTGGCTATGCTAGAACCACCTGGGGGACAGTCCGGGATCACCTGCCAGCCATGGCGGAACCACCTCTCAGACGTAGTAGAACCACCTGCCGGAGAAGCTGGAAACACGTCCTGGACAGACTGGAACCACGTGACGGCCATGCCTGAACCACCTGCCGAGCACGGCGGAACCACCTGCCGGACACGCAAAATCACCTGCCGGCTACGCCGCAACCAGTTGGGGAACACTTCGGAATCACCTGCCGGGCTTGCTGGAACCACCTGCCGGTCATGCCAAAATCACCTGCCAACTATGCCAGTACCACTTGGCGGACACTGTGGAAACACCTGTCGGGCCGGCCGGAACCACATCTCAGACGTGCCAGAACCATGTGCATGAGATGCTGGAACCACACCCCGAACAGACTGAAAACACCTGCCAGACCCGTCTGAACAACCTGCCGAGCACGCCGGAGCCACCTGCTCGACTCGCCGGAACCACCTACCTGACATGCCCAAATCACCAGCCGGGTATGCCAGAACCACTTGGCGGACACTCCGGAATCATCTGCCGGACATGCCGGAACCAGCTCTCAGACACACCAGAACCACGTGCCGGAGACGCCGGAAGCACCTGCCGAGCATGCCGGAGCCACCTGCTCGACTCGCCAGAAACACCTGCCGGACACGCCAAAATCACCTGCCGGGTACGCCAGAACCACCTGGCGGACACTCCGAAACCACCTGTCGCGCATGCCGGAACCACCTCTCAGACGTGCCGGAAGCACGTGCCGGACACGCCGGAATCACCTACCGGACAGACCGGAACCACCTGCCGAGCACGCCGGAGCCACCTGTTCGACTCGCTGGAACCACCTGCCGGACAGGCCAATATCAACTGCTGGCTATGCCAGAACCACCTGGGGGACGGTCCGGAATCACCTGCCAGCCATGGCGGAACCACCTCTCAGACGTACCAGAACCACCTGCCGGAGAAGCTGGAAACACGTCCTGGACAGTCTGGAACCACCTGCCGGCCAAGCCTGAACCACCTGCCAAGCACAACGGAACAACCTGCCAGACACGCCAAAATCACCTGCGTGTTATGCCAGAACCACTTGGAGGACTCTCTGGGATGACCTGCCGGGCATGCCGGAACCACCTCTCAGACGTGCCAGAACCATGTGGCGGACAGTCCGGAATCACCTGTTGGGCATGCGCAACCACCTCTGAGACGTACCAGAACCACATGCCGTGCAGGCTGGAACCACCTACCGGACACACCGGAATCACCTTTCGGGCATGCCGGAACCACCTGTCAGATGTGCCAGAAACACGTGCCGGAGACGCCGGAAGCACCTGCCAAGCACGTTGGAACCACCTGCTCAACTCGCCTGAACCACCTGCCGGACATGCCAAAATCACCTGCCGACTATGCCAGAACCACTTGGCGAACACTCCGGAATCACTTGCCGGGCATGCAGGAACCACCTCTCAGACATGCCAGAACCCCGTGCCAATGACCCCGGAAGCAGCAGCCGAGCACGCCGGAACCACCTGCTCGACTCGCCAGAACCACCTGCCGATCACGCAAAAATCACCTGCCGGCTACGCCACAACCAGTTGGTGAACACTTTGGAATCACCTGCCAGGCTTGCTGGAACCACCTGCCAGTCATGCCAAAATCACCTGCCAACTACGCCAGAACCGCTTGGCGGACACTGCGGAAACACCTGTCCGGCCGGCTGGAACCACATCTCAGACGTGCCAGAAACGTGTTCATGAGATGCTGGAACCACACCCCGAACAGACGGATACCACCTGCCAGAACCGCCTGAACCACCTGCTGAGCACGCCGGAACCACCTGCTCGACTCACCGGTACCACCTCCCTGACACGCCAAAATCACCTGCTGGGTATGCCAGAACCACTTGGCGGACACTCCGGAATCATCTGCCGGACATGCCGGAACCGGCTCTCAGACACACCAGAACCAAGTGCCGGAGACGCCGGAAGCACCTGCCGAGCATGCCGGAGCCACCTGCTCGACTCGCCAGAAACACCTGCCGGACACGCCAAAATCACCTGCCGGGTATGCCAGAACCACCTGGCGGACACTATGGAATCACCTGCCGTGCATGCCGGAACCACCTCTCAGACGTGCCGGAAGCATGTGCCAGACACGCCGGAAACACCTACCGGACAGACCGGAACCAGCTGCCAAGAACGCCGGAGCCACCTGTTCGACTCGCTGGAACCACCTGCCGGACAGGCCAATATCAACTGCTGGCTTTGCCAGAACCACCTGGGGGACAGTCCGGGATCACCTGCCAGCCATGGCGGAACCACCTCTCAGACGTACCAGAACCACATGCCGGAGAAGCTGGAAACACGTCCTGGACAGACTGGAACCACGCGACGGCCATGCCTGAACCACCTGCCGAGCACGGCGGAACCACCTGCCGGACACGCCAAAATCACCTGCGGGCTATGCCAGAACCACTTGGACGACTCTCCGAAATGACCTGCCGGGCATGTTGGAACCACCTCAGACGTGCCAGAAGCACGTGGCGGACAGTCCGGAATCACCTGTTGGGCATACGCAACCACCTCTGACACGTACCAGAACCACGTGCCGTGCACGCCGGAACCACCTAGCGGACAGACCGGAATCAACTTTTGGGCATGCCGGAACCACCAGTCAGATGTGCCAGAAACACGTGCCGGAGACGCCTGAAGCACCTGCCGAGCACGTCGCAACCACCTGCTCAACTCGCCTGAACCACCTGCCGGACACGCCAAAATCACCTGCCCGCTACACCAGCACCACTTCGGGGACAAGCCGGAATCACGTGAGGGGCATGCCGGCACAGCCTCTCAGACTGAACCTCGTGCCGGACACCAGAGAACCACCTGCCGGACAGACCGGAACCACCTGCCGGACACGCCGGAACCACCGGCTCGACCCGCCGGAACGACCGCTGGACATGCAAAATCACCTGCCGGCTACGCCGGAAACACTTGGCGAACACTCCGGAATCACCTGCCGGGCATGCCGGAACCACCTCTCAGATATGCCAGAACCACGTGCCAATGACCCCGGAAGCACCTGCCGAGCACGCCGGAACCACCTGCTCGACTCGCCAGAACCACCTGCCGGACACGCAAAAATCACCTGCCGGCTACGCCACAACCAGTTGGGGAACACTTCGGAATCACCTGCCGGGCTTGCTGGAACCACCTGCCGGTCATGCCAAAATCACCTGCCAACTACGCCAGTACCACTTGGCGGACACTGTGGAAACACCTGTCGGGCCGGCCGGAACCACATCTCAGACGTGCCAGAACCATGTGCATGAGATGCTGGAACCACACCCCGAACAGACGGAAAACACCTGCCAGACCCGTCTGAACAACCTGCCGAGCACCCGGAGCCACTCTGACTCGCCGGAACCACCTACCTGACATGCCCAAATCACCAGCCGGGTATGCCAGAACCACTTGGCGGACACTCCGGAATCATCTGCCGGACATGCCGGAACCAGCTCTCAGACACACCAGAACCACGTGCCGGAGACGCCGGAAGCACCTGCCGAGCATGCCGGAGCCACCTGCTCGACTCGCCAGAAACACCTGCCGGACACGCCAAAATCACCTGCCGGGTACGCCAGAACCACCTGGCGGACACTCCGAAACCACCTGTCGCGCATGCCGGAACCACCTCTCAGACGTGCCGGAAGCACGTGCCGGACACGCCGGAATCACCTACCGGACAGACCGGAACCACCTGCCGAGCACGCCGGAGCCACCTGTTCGACTCGCTGGAACCACCTGCCGGACAGGCCAATATCAACTGCTGGCTATGCCAGAACCACCTGGGGGACGGTCCGGGATCACCTGCCAGCCATGGCGGAACCACCTCTCAGACGTACCAGAACCACCTGCCGGAGAAGCTGGAAACACGTCCTGGACAGACTGGAACCACGTGACGGCCATGCCTGAACCACCTGCCGAGCACAGCGGAACCACCTGCCGGACACGCCAAAATCACCTGCGGGCTACGCCAGAACCACTTGGACGACTCTCCGAAATGACCTGCCGGGCATGTCGGAACCACCTCTCAGACGTGCCAGAACCACGTGGCGGACAGTCCGGATTCACCTGTTGGGCATACGCAACCGCCTCTGAGACGTACCAGAACCACGTGCCGTGCATGCCGGAACCACCTCTCAGACGTGCCGGAAGCACGTGCCGGACATGCCGGAATCAGGTACCGGACAGACCGGAACCAACTGCCGAGCACGCCGGAGCCACCTGTTCGACTCTCTGGAACCACCTGCCGGACAGGCCAATATCAACTGCTGGCTATGCCAGAACCACCTGGGGGACGGTCCGGAATCACCTGCCAGCCATGGCGGAACCACCTCTCAGACGTACCAGAACCACCTGCCGGAGAAGCTGGAAACACGTCCTGGACAGTCTGGAACCACCTGCCGGCCAAGCCTGAACCACCTGCCAAGCACAACGGAACAACCTGCCAGACACGCCAAAATCACCTGCGTGTTATGCCAGAACCACTTGGAGGACTCTCTGGGATGACCTGCCGGGCATGCCGGAACCACCTCTCAGACGTGCCAGAACCATGTGGCGGACAGTCCGGAATCACCTGTTGGGCATGCGCAACCACCTCTGAGACGTACCAGAACCACATGCCGTGCAGGCTGGAACCACCTACCGGACAGACCGGAATCACCTTTCGGGCATGCCGGAACCACCTGTCAGATGTGCCAGAAACACGTGCCGGAGACGCCGGAAGCACCTGCCAAGCACGTTGGAACCACCTGCTCAACTCGCCTGAACCACCTGCCGGACATGCCAAAATCACCTGCCGACTATGCCAGAACCACTTGGCGAACACTCCGGAATCACTTGCCGGGCATGCAGGAACCACCTCTCAGACATGCCAGAACCCCGTGCCAATGACCCCGGAAGCACCAGCCGAGCACGCCGGAACCACCTGCTCGACTCGCCAGAACCACCTGCCGATCACGCAAAAATCACCTGCCGGCTACGCCACAACCAGTTGGTGAACACTTTGGAATCACCTGCCAGGCTTGCTGGAACCACCTGCCAGTCATGCCAAAATCACCTGCCAACTACGCCAGAACCGCTTGGCGGACACTGCGGAAACACCTGTCGGGCCGGCTGGAACCACATCTCAGACGTGCCAGAAACGTGTTCATGAGATGCTGGAACCACACCCCAAACAGACGGATACCACCTGCCAGAACCGCCTGAACCACCTGCTGAGCACGCCGGAACCACCTGCTCGACTCACCGGTACCACCTCCCTGACACGCCAAAATCACCTGCTGGGTATGCCAGAACCACTTGGCGGACACTCCGGAATCATCTGCCGGACATGCCGGAACCAGCTCTCAGACACACCAGAACCAAGTGCCGGAGACGCCGGAAGCACCTGCCGAGCATGCCGGAGCCACCTGCTCGACTCGCCAGAAACACCTGCCGGACACGCCAAAATCACCTGCCGGGTACGCCAGAACCACCTGGCGGACACTACGGAATCACCTGCCGCGCATGCCAGAACCACCTCTCAGACGTGCCGGAAGCACGTGCCGGACACGCCGGAATCACCTACCGGACAGACCGGAACGACCTGCCTAGCACGCCGGAGCCACCTGTTCGACTCGCTGGAACCACCTGCCGGACAGGCCAATATCAACTGCTGGCTATGCCCGAACCACCTGGGGGACGGTCCGGGATCACCTGCCAGCCATGGCGGAACCACCTCTCAGACGTACCAGAACCACCTGCCGGAGAAGCTGGAAACACGTCCTGGACAGTCTGGAACCACCTGCCGGCCAAGCCTGAACCACCTGCCAAGCACAACGGAACACCCAGCCAGACACGCCAAAATCACCTGCGTGTTATGCCAGAACCACTTGGAGGACTCTCTGGGATGACCTGCCGGGCATGCCGGAACCACCTCTCAGACGTGTCAGAACCATGTGGCGGACAGTCCGGAATCACCTGTTGGGCATGCGCAACCACCTCTGAGACGTACCAGAAGCACATGCCGTGCAGGCTGGAACCACCTACCGGACAGACCGGAATCACCTTTCGGGCATGCCGGAACCACCTGTCAGATGTGCCAGAAACACGTGCCGGAGACGCCGGAAGCACCTGCCAAGCACGTTGGAACCACCTGCTCAACTCGCCTGAACCACCTGCCGGACATGCCAAAATCACCTGCCGACTATGCCAGAACCACTTGGCGAACACTCCGGAATCACTTGCCGGGCATGCAGGAACCACCTCTCAGACATGCCAGAACCCCATGCCAATGACCCCGGAAGCACCAGCCGAGCACGCCGGAACCACCTGCTCGACTCGCCAGAACCACCTGCCGATCACGCAAAAATCACCTGCCGGCTACGCCACAACCAGTTGGTGAACACTTTGGAATCACCTGCCAGGCTTGCTGGAACCACCTGCCAGTCATGCCAAAATCACCTGCCAACTACGCCAGAACCGCTTGGCGGACACTGCGGAAACACCTGTCGGGCCGGCTGGAACCACATCTCAGACGTGCCAGAAACGTGTTCATGAGATGCTGGAACCACAACCCGAACAGACAGATACCACCTGCCAGAACCGCCTGAACCACATGCTGAGCACGCCGGAACCACCTGCTCGACTCACCGGTACCACCTCCCTGACACGCCAAAATCACCTGCTGGGTATGCCAGAACCACTTGGCGGACACTCCGGAATCATCTGCCGGACATGCCGGAACCAGCTCTCAGACACACCAGAACCAAGTGCCGGAGACGCCGGAAGCACCTGCCGAGCATGCCGGAGCCACCTGCTCGACTCGCCAGAAACACCTGCCGGACACGCCAAAATCACCTGCCGGGTATGCCAGAACCACCTGGCGGACACTACGGAATCACCTGCCGCGCATGCCGGAACCACCTGTCAGACGTGCCGGAAGCACGTGCCAAACACGCCGGAAACACCTACCGGACAGACCGGAACCACCTGCCAAGAACGCCGGAGCCACCTGTTCGACTTGCTGGAACCACCTGCCGGACAGGCCAATATCAACGGCTGGCTATGCCAGAACCACCTGGGGGACAGTCCGGGATCACCTGCCAGCCATGGCGGAACCACCTCTCAGACGTACCAGAACCACCTGCCGGAGAAGCTGGAAACACGTCCTGGACAGACTGGAACCACGTGACGGCCATGCCTGAACCAATTGCCGAGCACGGCGGAACCACCTGCCGGACACGCCAAAATCACCTGCGGGCTACGCCAGAACCACTTGGACGACTCTCCGAAATGACCTGCCGGGCATGTTGGAACCACCTCTCAGACGTGCCAGAACCATGTGGCGGACAGTCCGGAATCACCTGTTGGGCATGTGCAACCACCTCTGAGACGTACCAGAAGCACATGCCGTGCAGGCTGGAACCACCTACCGGACAGACCGGAATCATCTTTCGGGCATGCCGGAACCACCTGTCAGATGTGCCAGAAACACGTGCCGGAGACGCTGGAAGCACCTGCCAAGCACGTTGGAACCACCTGCTCAACTCGCCTGAACCCCCTGCCGGACATGCCAAAATCACCTGCCAACTACGCCAGAACCGCTTGGCGGACACTGCGGAAACACCTGTCGGGCCGGCTGGAACCACATCTCAGACGTGCCAGAAACGTGTTCATGAGATGCTGGAACCACACCCCGAACAGACGGATACCACCTGCCAGAACCGCCTGAACCACCTGCTGAGCACTCCGGAACCACCTGCTCGACTCACCGGTACCACCTCCCTGACACGCCAAAATCACCTGCTCGGTATGCCAGAACCACTTGGCCGAAACTCCGGAATCATCTGCCGGACATGCCGGAACCAGCTCTCAGACACACCAGAACCAAGTGCCGGAGACGCCAGAAGCACCTGCCGAGCATGCCGGAGCCACCTGCTCGACTCGCCAGAAACACCTGCCGGACACGCCAAAATCACCTGCCGGGTATGCCAGAACCACCTGGCGGACACTACGGAATCACCTGCCGCGCATGCCGGAACCACCTCTCAGACGTGCCGGAAGCACGTGCCAGACACTCCGGAAACACCTACCAGACAGACCGGAACCACCTGTGAAGAACGCCGGAGCCACCTGTTCGACTCGCTTTAACCACCTGCCGGACAGGCCAATATCAACTGCTGGCTATGCCAGAACCACCTGGGGGACAGTCCGGGATCACCTGCCAGCCATGGCGGAACCACCTCTCAGACGTACCAGAACCGCCTGCCGGAGAACCTGGAAACATGTCCTGGACAGACGGGAACCACGTGACGGCCAGGCCTGAACCACCTGCCGAGCCCGGCGGAACCACCTGCCGGACACGCCACAATCACCTGCGGGCTACGCCAGAACCACTTGGACGACTCTCCGAAATGACCTGCCGGGCATGTTGGAACCACCTCTCAGACGTGCCAGAAGCACGTGGCGGACAGTCCGGAATCACCTGTTGGGCATACGCAACCACCTCTGAGACATACCAGAACCACGTGCCGTGCACGCCGGAACCACCTACCGGACAGACCGGAATCAACTTTTGGGCATGCCGGAACCACCAGTCAGATGTGCCAGAAACACGTGCCGGAGACGCCGGAAGCACCTGCCGAGCACGTCGCAACCACCTGCTCAACTCGCCTGAACCACCTTCCGGACACGCCAAAATCACCTGCCCCCTACACCAGCACCACTTCGGGGACAAGCCGGAATCACGTGAGGGGCATGCCGGCACAGCCTCTCAGACTGAACCTCGTGCCGGACACCACAGGACCACCTGCCGGACAGACCGGAACCACCTGCCGGACACGCCGGAACCACCGGCTCGACCCGCCGGAACGACCACTGGACATGCAAAATCACCTGCCGGCTACGCCGGAAACACTTGGCGAACACTCCGGAATCACCTGCCGGGCATGCCGGAACCACCTCTCAGATATGCCAGAACCACGTGCCAATGACCCCGGAAGCACCTGCCGAGCACGCCGGAACCACCTGCTCGACTCGCCAGAACCACCTGCCGGACACGCAAAAATCACCTGCCGGCTACGCCACAACCAGTTGGGGAACACTTCGGAATCACCTGCCGGGCTTGCTGGAACCACCTGCCGGTCATGCCAAAATCACCTGCCAACTACGCCAGTACCACTTGGCGGACAGTGTGGAAACACCTGTCGGGCCGGCCGGAACCACATCTCAGACGTGCCAGAACCATGTGCATGAGATGCTGGAACCACACCCCGAACAGACGGAAAACACCTGCCAGACCCGTCTGAACAACCTGCCGAGCACGCCGGAGCCACCTGCTCGACTCGCTGGAACCACCTACCTGACATGCCAAAATCACCAGCCGGGTATGCCAGAATCACTTGGCGGACAATCCGGAAGCATCTGCCGGACATGTCGGAACCAGCTCTCAGACACACCAGAACCACGTGCTGGAGACGCCGGAAGCACCTGCCGAGCATGCCGGAGCCACCTGCTCGACTCGCCAGAAACACCTGCCGGACACGCCAAAATCACCTGCCGGGTACGCCAGAAGCACCTGGCGGACACTCCGAAATCACCTGTCGCGCATGCCGGAACCATCTCTCAGTCGTGCCGGAAGCACGTGCCGGACACGCCGGAATCACCTACCGGACAGACCGGAACCACCTGCCGAGCACGCCGGAGCCACATGTTCGACTCGCTGGAACCACCTGCCGGACAGGCCAATATCAACTGCTGGCTATGCCAGAACCACCTGGGGGACAGTCCGGGATCACCTGCCAGCCATGGCGGAACCACCTCTCAGACGTACCAGAACCACCTGCCGGAGAAGCTGGAAACACGTCCTGGACAGACTGGAACCACGTGACGGCCATGCCTGAACCACCTGCCGAGCACGGCGGAACCACCTGCCGGACACGCCAAAATCACCTGCGGGCTACGCCAGAACCACTTGGACGACTCTCCGAAATGACCTGCCGGGCATGTTGGAACCACCTCTCTGACGTGCCAGAAGCACGTGGCGGACAGTCCGGATTCACCTGTTGGGCATACGCAACCGCCTCTGAGACGTACCAGAACCACGTGCCGTGCATGCCGGAACCACCTCTCAGACGTGCCGGAAGCACGTGCCGGACATGCCGGAATCAGGTACCGGACAGACCGGAACCAACTGCCGAGCACGCCGGAGCCACCTGTTCGACTCTCTGGAACCACCTGCCGGACAGGCCAATATCAACTGCTGGCTATGCCAGAACCACCTGGGGGACGGTCCGGAATCGCCTGCCAGCCATGGCAGAACCACCTCTCAGACGTACCAGAACCACCTGCCGGAGAAGCTGGAAACACGTCCTGGACAGTCTGGAACCACCTGCCGGCCAAGCCTGAACCACCTGCCAAGCACAACGGAACACCCTGCCAGACACGCCAAAATCACCTGCGTGTTATGCCAGAACCACTTGGAGGACTCTCTGGGATGACCTGCCGGGCATGCCGGAACCACCTCTCAGACGTGCCTGAGCCATGTGTCGGACAGTCTGGAATCACCTGTTGGGCATGCGCAACCACCTCTGAGACGTACCAGAACCACATGCCGTGCAGGCTGGAACCACCTACCGGACAGACCGGAATCACCTTTCGGGCATGCCGGAACCACCTGTCAGATGTGCCAGAAACACGTGCCGGAGACGCCGGAAGCACCTGCCAAGCACGTTGGAACCACCTGCTCAACTCGCCTGAACCACCTGCCGGACATGCCAAAATCACCTGCCGACTATGCCAGAACCACTTGGCGAACACTCCGGAATCACTTGCCGGGCATGCAGGAACCACCTCTCAGACATGCCAGAACCCCGTGCCAATGACCCCGGAAGCACCAGCCGAGCACGCCGGAACCACCTGCTCGACTCGCCAGAACCACCTGCCGATCACGCAAAAATCACCTGCCGGCTACGCCACAACCAGTTGGTGAACACTTTGGAATCACCTGCCAGGCTTGCTGGAACCACCTGCCAGTCATGCCAAAATCACCTGCCAACTACGCCAGAACCGCTTGGCGGACACTGCGGAAACACCTGTCGGGCCGGCTGGAACCACATCTCAGACGTGCCAGAAACGTGTTCATGAGATGCTGGAACCACACCCCGAACAGACGGATACCACCTG
This sequence comes from Equus przewalskii, assembly GCF_037783145.1. Lineage (NCBI taxonomy): Eukaryota > Metazoa > Chordata > Mammalia > Perissodactyla > Equidae > Equus > Equus przewalskii. Next base: position 14,313 of record NW_027227241.1, read on the forward strand.
CCAGAACCGCCTGAACCACCTGCAGAGCACGCCGGAACCACCTGCTCTACTCACCGGTACCACCTCCCTGACACGCCAAAATCACCTGCTGGGTATGCCAGAACCACTTGGCGGACACTCCGGAATCATCTGCCGGACATGCCGGAACCAGCTCTCAGACACACCAGAACCAAGTGCCGGAGACGCCGGAAGCACCTGCCGAGCATGCCGGAGCCACCTGCTCGACTCGCCAGAAACACCTGCCGGACACGCCAAAATCACGTGCCGGGTATGCCAGAACCACCTGGCGGACACTACGGAATCACCTGCCGTGCATGCCGGAACCACCTCTCAGACGTGCCGGAAGCATGTGCCAGACACGCCGGAAACACCTACCGGACAGACCGGAACCACCTGCCAAGAACGCCGGAGCCACCTGTTCGACTCGCTGGAACCACCTGCCGGACAGGCCAATATCAACTGCTGGCTACGCCAGAACCACCTGGGGGACAGTCCGGGATCACCTGCCAGCCATGGCGGAACCACCTCTCAGACGTACCAGAACCACGTGCCGGAGAAGCTGGAAACACGTCCTGAACAGACTGGAACCACGTGACGGCCATGCCTGAACCACCAGCCGAGCACGACGGAACACCCAGCCGGACACGCCAAAATCACCTGCGGGCTACGCCAGAACCACTTGGAGGACTCTCCGAAATGACCTGCCGGGCATGTCGGAACCACCTCTCAGACGTGTCAGAAGCATGTGGCGGACAGTCCGGAATCACCTGTTGGGCATACGCAACCACCTCTGAGACGTACCAGAAGCACGTGCCGTGCAGGCCGGAACCACCTACCGGACAGACCGGAATCAACTCTTTCGGGCATGCCGGAACCACCTGTCAGATGTGCCAGAAACACGTGCCGGAGACGCCGGAAGCACCTGCCGAGCACGTCGGAACCACCTGCTCAAATCGCCTGAACCACCTGCAGGACATGCCAAAATCACCTGCCGACTACGCCAGAACCACTTGGCGAACACTCCGGAATCACTTGCCGGGCATGCCGGAACCACCTCTCAGATATGCCAGAACCACATGCCAATGACCCCGGAAGCACCAGCCGAGCACGCCGGAACCACCTGCTCGACTCGCCAGAACCACCTGCCGATCACGCAAAAATCACCTGCCGGCTACGCCACATCCAGTTGGGGAACACTTCGGAATCACCTGCCGGGCTTGCTGGAACCACCTGCCGGTCATGCCAAAATCACCTGCCAACTACGCCAGTACCACTTGGCGGACACTGTGGAAACACCTGTCGGGCCGGCTGGAACCACATCTCAGACGTGCCAGAACCGTGTGCATGAGATGCTGGAACCACACCCCGAACAGACGGATACCACCTGCCAGAACCGCCTGAACCACATGCCGAGCACGCCGGAACCACCTGCTCGACTCACCGGTACCACCTCCCTGACATGCCAAAATCACCAGCTGGTTATGCCAGAATCACTTGGCGGACACTCCGGAATCATCTGCCGGACATGCCGGAACCAGCTCTCAGACACACCAGAACCACGTGCCGGAGACGCCGGAAGCACCTGCCGAGCATGCCGGAGCCACCTGCTCGACTCGCCAGAAACACCTGCCGGACACGCCAAAATCACCTGCCGGGTATGCCAGAACCACCTGGCGGACACTACGGAATCACCTGCCGCGCATGCCGGAACCACCTGTCAGACGTGCCGGAAGCACGTGCCAAACACGCCGGAAACACCTACCGGACAGACCGGAACCACCTGCCAAGAACGCCGGAGCCACCTGTTCGACTTGCTGGAACCACCTGCCGGACAGGCCAATATCAACGGCTGGCTATGCCAGAACCACCTGGGGGACAGTCCGGGATCACCTGCCAGCCATGGCGGAACCACCTCTCAGACGTACCAGAACCACCTGCCGGAGAAGCTGGAAACACGTCCTGGACAGACTGGAACCACGTGACGGCCATGCCTGAACCAATTGCCGAGCACGGCGGAACCACCTGCCGGACACGCCAAAATCACCTGCGGGCTACGCCAGAACCACTTGGACGACTCTCCGAAATGACCTGCCGGGCATGTTGGAACCACCTCTCAGACGTGCCAGAACCATGTGGCGGACAGTCCGGAATCACCTGTTGGGCATGTGCAACCACCTCTGAGACGTACCAGAAGCACATGCCGTGCAGGCTGGAACCACCTACCGGACAGACCGGAATCATCTTTCGGGCATGCCGGAACCACCTGTCAGATGTGCCAGAAACACGTGCCGGAGACGCTGGAAGCACCTGCCAAGCACGTTGGAACCACCTGCTCAACTCGCCTGAACCCCCTGCCGGACATGCCAAAATCACCTGCCAACTACGCCAGAACCGCTTGGCGGACACTGCGGAAACACCTGTCGGGCCGGCTGGAACCACATCTCAGACGTGCCAGAAACGTGTTCATGAGATGCTGGAACCACACCCCGAACAGACGGATACCACCTGCCAGAACCGCCTGAACCACCTGCTGAGCACTCCGGAACCACCTGCTCGACTCACCGGTACCACCTCCCTGACACGCCAAAATCACCTGCTCGGTATGCCAGAACCACTTGGCCGAAACTCCGGAATCATCTGCCGGACATGCCGGAACCAGCTCTCAGACACACCAGAACCAAGTGCCGGAGACGCCAGAAGCACCTGCCGAGCATGCCGGAGCCACCTGCTCGACTCGCCAGAAACACCTGCCGGACACGCCAAAATCACCTGCCGGGTATGCCAGAACCACCTGGCGGACACTACGGAATCACCTGCCGCGCATGCCGGAACCACCTCTCAGACGTGCCGGAAGCACGTGCCAGACACTCCGGAAACACCTACCAGACAGACCGGAACCACCTGTGAAGAACGCCGGAGCCACCTGTTCGACTCGCTTTAACCACCTGCCGGACAGGCCAATATCAACTGCTGGCTATGCCAGAACCACCTGGGGGACAGTCCGGGATCACCTGCCAGCCATGGCGGAACCACCTCTCAGACGTACCAGAACCGCCTGCCGGAGAACCTGGAAACATGTCCTGGACAGACGGGAACCACGTGACGGCCAGGCCTGAACCACCTGCCGAGCCCGGCGGAACCACCTGCCGGACACGCCACAATCACCTGCGGGCTACGCCAGAACCACTTGGACGACTCTCCGAAATGACCTGCCGGGCATGTTGGAACCACCTCTCAGACGTGCCAGAAGCACGTGGCGGACAGTCCGGAATCACCTGTTGGGCATACGCAACCACCTCTGAGACATACCAGAACCACGTGCCGTGCACGCCGGAACCACCTACCGGACAGACCGGAATCAACTTTTGGGCATGCCGGAACCACCAGTCAGATGTGCCAGAAACACGTGCCGGAGACGCCGGAAGCACCTGCCGAGCACGTCGCAACCACCTGCTCAACTCGCCTGAACCACCTTCCGGACACGCCAAA
>NW_027227242.1:0-77135 GCF_037783145.1 Equus przewalskii
ATTACCTCTCAGACGTGCCGGAAGCACGTGCCGGACACGCCGGAATCACCTACCGGACAGACCGGAACCACCTGCCAAGCACGCCGGAGCCACCTGTTCGACTCGCTGGAACCACCTGCCGGACAGGCCAATATCAACTGCTGGCTATGCCAGAACCACCTGGGGGACGGTCCGGAATCACCTGCCAGCCATGGCGGAACCACCTCTCAGACGTACCAGAACCACCTGCCGGAGAAGCTGGAAACACGTCCTGGACAGTCTGGAACCACCTGCCGGCCAAGCCTGAACCACCTGCCAAGCACAACGGAACAACCTGCCAGACACGCCAAAATCACCTGCGTGTTATGCCAGAACCACTTGGAGGACTCTCTGGGATGACCTGCCGGGCATGCCGGAACCACCTCTCAGACGTGCCAGAACCATGTGGCGGACAGTCCGGAATCACCTGTTGGGCATGCGCAACCACCTCTGAGACGTACCAGAACCACATGCCGTGCAGGCTGGAACCACCTACCGGACACACCGGAATCACCTTTCGGGCATGCCGGAACCACCTGTCAGATGTGCCAGAAACACGTGCCGGAGACGCCGGAAGCACCTGCCAAGCACGTTGGAACCACCTGCTCAACTCGCCTGAACCACCTGCCGGACATGCCAAAATCACCTGCCGACTATGCCAGAACCACTTGGCGAACACTCCGGAATCACTTGCCGGGCATGCAGGAACCACCTCTCAGACATGCCAGAACCCCGTGCCAATGACCCCGGAAGCACCAGCCGAGCACGCCGGAACCACCTGCTCGACTCGCCAGAACCACCTGCCGATCACGCAAAAATCACCTGCCGGCTACGCCACAACCAGTTGGTGAACACTTTGGAATCACCTGCCAGGCTTGCTGGAACCACCTGCCAGTCATGCCAAAATCACCTGCCAACTACGCCAGAACCGCTTGGCGGACACTGCGGAAACACCTGTCGGGCCGGCTGGAACCACATCTCAGACGTGCCAGAAACGTGTTCATGAGATGCTGGAACCACACCCCGAACAGACGGATACCACCTGCCAGAACCGCCTGAACCACCTGCTGAGCACGCCGGAACCACCTGCTCGACTCACCGGTACCACCTCCCTGACACGCCAAAATCACCTGCTGGGTATGCCAGAACCACTTGGCGGACACTCCGGAATCATCTGCCGGACATGCCGGAACCAGCTCTCAGACACACCAGAACCACAGTGCCGGAGACGCCGGAAGCACCTGCCGAGCATGCCGGAGCCACCTGCTCGACTCGCCAGAAACACCTGCCGGACACGCCAAAATCACCTGCCGGGTATGCCAGAACCACCTGGCGGACACTACGGAATCACCTGCCGCGCATGCCGGAACCACCTCTCAGACGTGCCGGAAGCACGTGCCGGACACGCCGGAAACACCTACCGGACAGACCGGAACCACCTGCCAAGAACGCCGGAGCCACCTGTTCGACTCGCTGGAACCACCTGCCGGACAGGCCAATATCAACTGCTGGCTATGCCAGAACCACCTGGGGGACAGTCCGGGATCACCTGCCAGCCATGGCGGAACCACGTCTCAGACGTACCAGAACCACCTGCCGGAGAAGCTGGAAACACGTCCTGGACAGACTGGAACCACGTGACGGCCATGCCTGAACCACCTGCCGAGCACGGCGGAACCACCTGCCGGACACGCCAAAATCACCCGCGGGCTACGCCAGAACCACTTGGACGACTCTCCGAAATGACCTGCCGGGCATGTTGGAACCACCTCTCTGACGTGCCAGAAGCACGTGGCGGACAGTCCGGAATCACCTGTTGGGCATACGCAACCACCTCTGACACGTACCAGAACCACGTGCCGTGCACGCCGGAACCACCTACCGGACAGACCGGAATCAACTTTTGGGCATGCCGGAACCACCAGTCAGATGTGCCAGAAACACGTGCCGGAGACGCCGGAAGCACCTGCCGAGCACGTCGCAACCACCTGCTCAACTCGCCTGAACCACCTGCCGGACACGCCAAAATCACCTGCCCGCTACACCAGCACCACTTCGGGGACAAGCCGGAATCACGTGAGGGGCATGCCGGCACAGCCTCTCAGACTGAACCTCGTGCCGGACACCACAGAACCACCTGCCGGACAGACCGGAACCACCTGCCGGACACGCCGGAACCACTGGCTCGACCCGCCGGAACGACCGCTGGACATGCAAAATCACCTGCCGGCTACGCCGGAAACACTTGGCGAACACTCCGGAATCACCTGCCGGGCATGCCGGAACCACCTCTCAGATATGCCAGAACCACGTGCCAATGACCCCGGAAGCACCTGCCGAGCACGCCGGAACCACCTGCTCGACTCGCCAGAACCACCTGCCGGACACGCAAAAATCACCTGCCGGCTACGCCACAACCAGTTGGGGAACACTTCGGAATCACCTGCCGGGCTTGCTGGAACCACCTGCCGGTCATGCCAAAATCACCTGCCAACTACGCCAGTACCACTTGGCGGACACTGTGGAAACACCTGTCGGGCCGGCCGGAACCACATCTCAGACGTGCCAGAACCATGTGCATGAGATGCTGGAACCACACCCCGAACAGACGGAAAACACCTGCCAGACCCGTCTGAACAACCTGCCGAGCACGCCGGAGCCACCTGCTCGACTCGCCGGAACCACCTACCTGACATGCCCAAATCACCAGCCGGGTATGCCAGAACCACTTGGCGGACACTCCGGAATCATCTGCCGGACATGCCGGAACCAGCTCTCAGACACACCAGAACCACGTGCCGGAGACGCCGGAAGCACCTGCCGAGCATGCCGGAGCCACCTGCTCGACTCGCCAGAAACACCTGCCGGACACGCCAAAATCACCTGCCGGGTACGCCAGAACCACCTGGCGGACACTCCGAAACCACCTGTCGCGCATGCCGGAACCACCTCTCAGACGTGCCGGAAGCACGTGCCGGACACGCCGGAATCACCTACCGGACAGACCGGAACCACCTGCCAAGCACGCCGGAGCCACCTGTTCGACTCGCTGGAACCACCTGCCGGACAGGCCAATATCAACTGCTGGCTATGCCAGAACCACCTGGGGGACGGTCCGGAATCACCTGCCAGCCATGGCGGAACCACCTCTCAGACGTACCAGAACCACCTGCCGGAGAAGCTGGAAACACGTCCTGGACAGTCTGGAACCACCTGCCGGCCAAGCCTGAACCACCTGCCAAGCACAACGGAACAACCTGCCAGACACGCCAAAATCACCTGCGTGTTATGCCAGAACCACTTGGAGGACTCTCTGGGATGACCTGCCGGGCATGCCGGAACCACCTCTCAGACGTGCCAGAACCATGTGGCGGACAGTCCGGAATCACCTGTTGGGCATGCGCAACCACCTCTGAGACGTACCAGAACCACATGCCGTGCAGGCTGGAACCACCTACCGGACAGACCGGAATCACCTTTCGGGCATGCCGGAACCACCTGTCAGATGTGCCAGAAACACGTGCCGGAGACGCCGGAAGCACCTGCCAAGCACGTTGGAACCACCTGCTCAACTCGCCTGAACCACCTGCCGGACATGCCAAAATCACCTGCCGACTATGCCAGAACCACTTGGCGAACACTCCGGAATCACTTGCCGGGCATGCAGGAACCACCTCTCAGACATGCCAGAACCCCGTGCCAATGACCCCGGAAGCACCAGCCGAGCACGCCGGAACCACCTGCTCGACTCGCCAGAACCACCTGCCGATCACGCAAAAATCACCTGCCGGCTACGCCACAACCAGTTGGTGAACACTTTGGAATCACCTGCCAGGCTTGCTGGAACCACCTGACAGTCATGCCAAAATCACCTGCCAACTACGCCAGAACCGCTTGGCGGACACTGCGGAAACACCTGTCGGGCCGGCTGGAACCACATCTCAGACGTGCCAGAAACGTGTTCATGAGATGCTGGAACCACACCCCGAACAGACGGATACCACCTGCCAGAACCGCCTGAACCACCTGCTGAGCACGCCGGAACCACCTGCTCGACTCACCGGTACCACCTCCCTGACACGCCAAAATCACCTGCTGGGTATGCCAGAACCACTTGGCGGACACTCCGGAATCATCTGCCGGACATGCCGGAACCAGCTCTCAGACACACCAGAACCAAGTGCCGGAGACGCCGGAAGCACCTGCCGAGCATGCCGGAGCCACCTGCTCGACTCGCCAGAAACACCTGCCGGACACGCCAAAATCACCTGCCGGGTATGCCAGAACCACCTGGCGGACACTACGGAATCACCTGCCGCGCATGCCGGAACCACCTCTCAGACGTGCCGGAAGCACGTGCCGGACACGCCGGAAACACCTACCGGACAGACCGGAACCACCTGCCAAGAACGCCGGAGCCACCTGTTCGACTCGCTGGAACCACCTGCCGGACAGGCCAATATCAACTGCTGGCTATGCCAGAACCACCTGGGGGACAGTCCGGGATCACCTGCCAGCCATGGCGGAACCACGTCTCAGACGTACCAGAACCACCTGCCGGAGAAGCTGGAAACACGTCCTGTACAGACTGGAACCACGTGACGGCCATGCCTGAACCACCTGCCGAGCACGGCGGAACCACCTGCCGGACACGCCAAAATCACCCGCGGGCTACGCCAGAACCACTTGGACGACTCTCCGAAATGACCTGCCGGGCATGTTGGAACCACCTCTCAGACGTGCCAGAAGCACGTGTCGGACAGTCCTGAATCACCTGTTGGGCATACGCAACCACCTCTGACACGTACCAGAACCACGTGCCGTGCACGCCGGAACCACCTACCGGACAGACCGGAATCAACTTTTGGGCATGCCGGAACCACCAGTCAGATGTGCCAGAAACACGTGCCGGAGACGCCGGAAGCACCTGCCGAGCACGTCGCAACCACCTGCTCAACTCGCCTGAACCACCTGCCGGACACGCCAAAATCACCTGCCCGCTACACCAGCACCACTTCGGGGACAAGCCGGAATCACGTGAGGGGCATGCCGGCACAGCCTCTCAGACTGAACCTCGTGCCGGACACCACAGAACCACCTGCCGGACAGACCGGAACCACCTGCCGGACACGCCGGAACCACCGGCTCGACCCGCCGGAACGACCGCTGGACATGCAAAATCACCTGCCGGCTACGCCGGAAACACTTGGCGAACACTCCGGAATCACCTGCCGGGCATGCCGGAACCTCCTCTCAGGTATGCCAGAACCACGTGCCAATGACCCCGGAAGCACCTGCCGAGCACGCCGGAACCACCTGCTCGACTCGCCAGAACCACCTGCCGGACACGCAAAAATCACCTGCCGGCTACGCCACAACCAGTTGGGGAACACTTCGGAATCACCTGCCGGGCTTGCTGGAACCACCTGCCGGTCATGCCAAAATCACCTGCCAACTATGCCAGTACCACTTGGCGGACACTGTGGAAACACCTGTCGGGCCGGCCGGAACCACATCTCAGACGTGCCAGAACCATGTGCATGAGATGCTGGAACCACACCCCGAACAGACGGAAAACACCTGCCAGACCCGTCTGAACAACCTGCCGAGCACGCCGGAGCCACCTGCTCGACTCGCCGGAACCACCTACCTGACATGCCCAAATCACCAGCCGGGTATGCCAGAACCACTTGGCGGACACTCCGGAATCATCTGCCGGACATGCCGGAACCAGCTCTCAGACACACCAGAACCACGTGCCGGAGACGCCGGAAGCACCTGCCGAGCATGCCGGAGCCACCTGCTCGACTCGCCAGAAACACCTGCCGGACACGCCAAAATCACCTGCCGGGTATGCCAGAACCACCTGGCGGACACTACGGAATCACCTGCCGCGCATGCCGGAACCACCTCTCAGACGTGCCGGAAGCACGTGCCGGACACGCCGGAATCACCTACCGGACAGACCGGAACCACCTGCCAAGAACGCCGGAGCCACCTGTTCGACTCGCTGGAACCACCTGCCGGACAGGCCAATATCAACTGCTGGCTATGCCAGAACCACATGGGGGATGGTCCGGAATCACCTGCCAGCCATGGCGGAACCACCTCTCAGACGTACCAGAACCACCTGCCGGAGAAGCTGGAAACACGTCCTGGACAGTCTGGAACCACCTGCCGGCCAAGCCTGAACCACCTGCCAAGCACAACGGAACAACCTGCCAGACACGCCAAAATCACCTGCGTGTTATGCCAGAACCACTTGGAGGACTCTCTGGGATGACCTGCCGGGCATGCCGGAACCACCTCTCAGACGTGCCAGAACCATGTGGCGGACAGTCCGGAATCACCTGTTGGGCATGCGCAACCACCTCTGAGACGTACCAGAACCACATGCCGTGCAGGCTGGAACCACCTACCGGACAGACCGGAATCACCTTTCGGGCATGCCGGAACCACCTGTCAGATGTGCCACAAACACGTGCCGGAGACGCCGGAAGCACCTGCCAAGCACGTTGGAACCACCTGCTCAACTCGCCTGAACCACCTGCCGGACATGCCAAAATCACCTGCCGACTATGCCAGAACCACTTGGCGAACACTCCGGAATCACTTGCCGGGCATGCAGGAACCACCTCTCAGACATGCCAGAACCCCGTGCCAATGACCCCAGAAGCACCAGCCGAGCACGCCGGAACCACCTGCTCGACTCGCCAGAACCACCTGCCGATCACGCAAAAATCACCTGCCGGCTACGCCACAACCAGTTGGTGAACACTTTGGAATCACCTGCCAGGCTTGCTGGAACCACCTGACAGTCATGCCAAAATCACCTGCCAACTACGCCAGAACCGCTTGGCGGACACTGCGGAAACACCTGTCGGGCCGGCTGGAACCACATCTCAGACGTGCCAGAAACGTGTTCATGAGATGCTGGAACCACACCCCGAACAGACGGATACCACCTGCCAGAACCGCCTGAACCACCTGCTGAGGACGCCGGAACCACCTGCTCGACTCACCGGTACCACCTCCCTGACACGCCAAAATCACCTGCTGGGTATGCCAGAACCACTTGGCGGACACTCCGGAATCATCTGCCGGACATGCCGGAACCAGCTCTCAGACACACCAGAACCAAGTGCCGGAGACGCCGGAAGCACCTGCCGAGCATGCCGGAGCCACCTGCTCGACTCGCCAGAAACACCTGCCGGACACGCCAAAATCACCTGCCGGGTATGCCAGAACCACCTGGCGGACACTACGGAATCACCTGCCGCGCATGCCGGAACCACCTCTCAGACGTGCCGGAAGCACGTGCCGGACACGCCGGAAACACCTACCGGACAGACCGGAACCACCTGCCAAGAACGCCGGAGCCACCTGTTCGACTCGCTGGAACCACCTGCCGGACAGGCCAATATCAACTGCTGGCTATGCCAGAACCACCTGGGGGACAGTCCGGGATCACCTGCCAGCCATGGCGGAACCACGTCTCAGACGTACCAGAACCACCTGCCGGAGAAGCTGGAAACACGTCCTGTACAGACTGGAACCACGTGACGGCCATGCCTGAACCACCTGCCGAGCACGGCGGAACCACCTGCCGGACACGCCAAAATCACCCGCGGGCTACGCCAGAACCACTTGGACGACTCTCCGAAATGACCTGCCGGGCATGTTGGAACCACCTCTCAGACGTGCCAGAAGCACGTGTCGGACAGTCCTGAATCACCTGTTGGGCATACGCAACCACCTCTGACACGTACCAGAACCACGTGCCGTGCACGCCGGAACCACCTACCGGACAGACCGGAATCAACTTTTGGGCATGCCGGAACCACCAGTCAGATGTGCCAGAAACACGTGCCGGAGACGCCGGAAGCACCTGCCGAGCACGTCGCAACCACCTGCTCAACTCGCCTGAACCACCTGCCGGACACGCCAAAATCACCTGCCCGCTACACCAGCACCACTTCGGGGACAAGCCGGAATCACGTGAGGGGCATGCCGGCACAGCCTCTCAGACTGAACCTCGTGCCGGACACCACAGAACCACCTGCCGGACAGACCGGAACCACCTGCCGGACACGCCGGAACCACCGGCTCGACCCGCCGGAACGACCGCTGGACATGCAAAATCACCTGCCGGCTACGCCGGAAACACTTGGCGAACACTCCGGAATCACCTGCCGGGCATGCCGGAACCTCCTCTCAGGTATGCCAGAACCACGTGCCAATGACCCCGGAAGCACCTGCCGAGCACGCCGGAACCACCTGCTCGACTCGCCAGAACCACCTGCCGGACACGCAAAAATCACCTGCCGGCTACGCCACAACCAGTTGGGGAACACTTCGGAATCACCTGCCGGGCTTGCTGGAACCACCTGCCGGTCATGCCAAAATCACCTGCCAACTATGCCAGTACCACTTGGCGGACACTGTGGAAACACCTGTCGGGCCGGCCGGAACCACATCTCAGACGTGCCAGAACCATGTGCATGAGATGCTGGAACCACACCCCGAACAGACGGAAAACACCTGCCAGACCCGTCTGAACAACCTGCCGAGCACGCCGGAGCCACCTGCTCGACTCGCCGGAACCACCTACCTGACATGCCCAAATCACCAGCCGGGTATGCCAGAACCACTTGGCGGACACTCCGGAATCATCTGCCGGACATGCCGGAACCAGCTCTCAGACACACCAGAACCACGTGCCGGAGACGCCGGAAGCACCTGCCGAGCATGCCGGAGCCACCTGCTCGACTCGCCAGAAACACCTGCCGGACACGCCAAAATCACCTGCCGGGTACGCCAGAACCACCTGGCGGACACTCCGAAACCACCTGTCGCGCATGCCGGAACCACCTCTCAGACGTGCCGGAAGCACGTGCCGGACACACCGGAATCACCTACCGGACAGACCGGAACCACCTGCCGAGCACGCCGGAGCCACCTGTTCGACTCGCTGGAACCACCTGCCGGACAGGCCAATATAAACTGCTGACTATGCCAGAACCACCTGGGGGACGGTCCGGAATCACCTGCCAGCCATGGCGGAACCACCTCTCAGACGTACCAGAACCACGTGCCGGAGAAGCTGGAAACACGTCCTGGACAGTCTGGAACCACCTGCCGGCCAAGCCTGAACCACCTGCCAAGCACAACGGAACAACCTGCCAGACACGCCAAAATCACCTGCGTGTTATGCCAGAACCACTTGGAGGACTCTCTGGGATGACCTGCCGGGCATGCCGGAACCACCTCTCAGACGTGCCAGAACCATGTGGCGGACAGTCCGGAATCACCTGTTGGGCATGCGCAACCACCTCTGAGACGTACCAGAACCACATGCCGTGCAGGCTGGAACCACCTACCGGACACACCGGAATCACCTTTCGGGCATGCCGGAACCACCTGTCAGATGTGCCAGAAACACGTGCCGGAGACGCCGGAAGCACCTGCCAAGCACGTTGGAACCACCTGCTCAACTCGCCTGAACCACCTGCCGGACATGCCAAAATCACCTGCCGACTATGCCAGAACCACTTGGCGGACACTCCGGAATCATCTGCCGGACATGCCGGAACCAGCTCTCAGACACACCAGAACCACGTGCCGGAGACGCCGGAAGCACCTGCCGAGCATGCCGGAGCCACCTGCTCGACTCGCCAGAAACACCTGCCGGACACGCCAAAATCACCTGCCGGGTACGCCAGAACCACCTGGCGGACACTCCGAAACCACCTGTCGCGCATGCCGGAACCACCTCTCAGACGTGCCGGAAGCAAGTGCCGGACACGCCGGAATCACCTATCGGACAGACCGGAACCACCTGCCGAGCACGCCGGAGCCACCTGTTCGACTCGCTGGAACCACCTGCCGGACAGGCCAATATCAACTGCTGGCTATGCCAGAACCACCTGGGGGACAGTCCGGGATCACCTGCCAGCCATGGCGGAACCACGTCTCAGACGTACCAGAACCACCTGCCGGAGAAGCTGGAAACACGTCCTGGACAGACTGGAACCACGTGACGGCCATGCCTGAACCACCTGCCGAGCACGGCGGAACCACCTGCCGGACACGCCAAAATCACCTGCGGGCTACGCCAGAACCACTTGGACGACTCTCCGAAATGACCTGCCGGGCATGTTGGAACCACCTCTCTGACGTGCCAGAAGCACGTGGCGGACAGTCCGGATTCACCTGTTGGGCATACGCAACCGCCTCTGAGACGTACCAGAACCACGTGCCGTGCATGCCGGAACCACCTCTCAGACGTGCCGGAAGCACGTGCCGGACATGCCGGAATCAGGTACCGGACAGACCGGAACCAACTGCCGAGCACGCCGGAGCCACCTGTTCGACTCTCTGGAACCACCTGCCGGACAGGCCAATATCAACTGCTGGCTATGCCAGAACCACCTGGGGGACGGTCCGGAATCACCTGCCAGCCATGGCGGAACCACCTCTCAGACGTACCAGAACCACCTGCCGGAGAAGCTGGAAACACGTCCTGGACAGTCTGGAACCACCTGCCGGCCAAGCCTGAACCACCTGCCAAGCACAACGGAACAACCTGCCAGACACGCCAAAATCACCTGCGTGTTATGCCAGAACCACTTGGAGGACTCTCTGGGATGACCTGCCGGGCATGCCGGAACCACCTCTCAGATATGCCAGAACCACGTGCCAATGACCCCGGAAGCACCTGCCGAGCACGCCGGAACCACCTGCTCGACTCGCCAGAACCACCTGCCGGACGCGCAAAAATCACCTGCCGGCTACGCCACAACCAGTTGGGGAACACTTCGGAATCACCTGCCGGGCTTGCTGGAACCACCTGCCGGTCATGCCAAAATCACCTGCCAACTACGCCAGTACCACTTGGCGGACACTGTGGAAACACCTGTCAGGCCGGCCGGAACCACATCTCAGACGTGCCAGAACCATGTGCATGAGATGCTGGAACCACACCCCGAACAGATGGAAAACACCTGCCAGACCCGTCTGAACAACCTGCCGAGCACGCCGGAGCCACCTGCTCGACTCGCCGGAACCACCTACCTGACATGCCCAAATCACCAGCCGGGTATGCCAGAACCACTTGGCGGACACTCCGGAATCATCTGCCGGACATGCCGGAACCAGCTCTCAGACACACCAGAACCAAGTGCCGGAGACGCCGGAAGCACCTGCCGAGCATGCCGGAGCCACCTGCTCGACTCGCCAGAAACACCTGCCGGACACGCCAAAATCACCTGCCGGGTATGCCAGAACCACCTGGCGGACACTACGGAATCACCTGCCGCGCATGCCGGAACCACCTCTCAGACGTGCCGGAAGCACGTGCCAGACACTCCGGAAACACCTACCAGACAGACCGGAACCACCTGTGAAGAACGCCGGAGCCACCTGTTCGACTCGCTTTAACCACCTGCCGGACAGGCCAATATCAACTGCTGGCTATGCCAGAACCACCTGGGGGACAGTCCGGGATCACCTGCCAGCCATGGCGGAACCACCTCTCAGACGTACCAGAACCGCCTGCCGGAGAACCTGGAAACATGTCCTGGACAGACGGGAACCACGTGACGGCCAGGCCTGAACCACCTGCCGAGCCCGGCGGAACCACCTGCCGGACACGCCACAATCACCTGCGGGCTACGCCAGAACCACTTGGACGACTCTCCGAAATGACCTGCCGGGCATGTTGGAACCACCTCTCAGACGTGCCAGAAGCACGTGGCGGACAGTCCGGAATCACCTGTTGGGCATACGCAACCACCTCTGAGACATACCAGAACCACGTGCCGTGCACGCCGGAACCACCTACCGGACAGACCGGAATCAACTTTTGGGCATGCCGGAACCACCAGTCAGATGTGCCAGAAACACGTGCCGGAGACGCCGGAAGCACCTGCCGAGCACGTCGCAACCACCTGCTCAACTCGCCTGAACCACCTTCCGGACACGCCAAAATCACCTGCCCCCTACACCAGCACCACTTCGGGGACAAGCCGGAATCACGTGAGGGGCATGCTGGCACAGCCTCTCAGACTGAACCTCGTGCCGGACACCACAGGACCACCTGCCGGACAGACCGGAACCACCTGCCGGACACGCCGGAACCACCGGCTCGACCCGCCGGAACGACCACTGGACATGCAAAATCACCTGCCGGCTACGCCGGAAACACTTGGCGAACACTCCGGAATCACCTGCCGGGCATGCCGGAACCACCTCTCAGATATGCCAGAACCACGTGCCAATGACCCCGGAAGCACCTGCCGAGCACGCCGGAACCACCTGCTCGACTCGCCAGAACCACCTGCCGGACACGCAAAAATCACCTGCCGGCTACGCCACAACCAGTTGGGGAACACTTCGGAATCACCTGCCGGGCTTGCTGGAACCACCTGCCGGTCATGCCAAAATCACCTGCCAACTACGCCAGAAGCACCTGGCGGACACTCCGAAATCACCTGTCGCGCATGCCGGAACCATCTCTCAGTCGTGCCGGAAGCACGTGCCGGACACGCCGGAATCACCTACCGGACAGACCGGAACCACCTGCCGAGCACGCCGGAGCCACATGTTCGACTCGCTGGAACCACCTGCCGGACAGGCCAATATCAACTGCTGGCTATGCCAGAACCACCTGGGGGACGGTCCGGAATCGCCTGCCAGCCATGGCAGAACCACCTCTCAGACGTACCAGAACCACCTGCCAGAGAAGCTGGAAACACGTCCTGGACAGTCTGGAACCACCTGCCGGCCAAGCCTGAACCACCTGCCAAGCACAACGGAACACCCAGCCAGACACGCCAAAATCACCTGCGTGTTATGCCAGAACCACTTGGAGGACTCTCTGGGATGACCTGCCGGGCATGCCGGAACCACCTCTCAGACGTGCCTGAGCCATGTGTCGGACAGTCCGGAATCACCTGTTGGGCATGCGCAACCACCTCTGAGACGTACCAGAACCACATGCCGTGCAGGCTGGAACCACCTACCGGACAGACCGGAATCACCTTTCGGGCATGCCGGAACCACCTGTCAGATGTGCCAGAAACACGTGCCGGAGACGCCGGAAGCACCTGCCAAGCACGTTGGAACCACCTGCTCAACTCGCCTGAACCACCTGCCGGACATGCCAAAATCACCTGCCGACTATGCCAGAACCACTTGGCGAACACTCCGGAATCACTTGCCGGGCATGCAGGAACCACCTCTCAGACATGCCAGAACCCCGTGCCAATGACCCCGGAAGCACCAGCCGAGCACGCCGGAACCACCTGCTCGACTCGCCAGAACCACCTGCCGATCACGCAAAAATCACCTGCCGGCTACGCCACAACCAGTTGGTGAACACTTTGGAATCACCTGCCAGGCTTGCTGGAACCACCTGCCAGTCATGCCAAAATCACCTGCCAACTACGCCAGAACCGCTTGGCGGACACTGCGGAAACACCTGTCGGGCCGGCTGGAACCACATCTCAGACGTGCCAGAAACGTGTTCATGAGATGCTGGAACCACACCCCGAACAGACGGATACCACCTGCCAGAACCGCCTGAACCACCTGCAGAGCACGCCGGAACCACCTGCTCTACTCACCGGTACCACCTCCCTGACACGCCAAAATCACCTGCTGGGTATGCCAGAACCACTTGGCGGACACTCCGGAATCATCTGCCGGACATGCCGGAACCAGCTCTCAGACACACCAGAACCAAGTGCCGGAGACGCCGGAAGCACCTGCCGAGCATGCCGGAGCCACCTGCTCGACTCGCCAGAAACACCTGCCGGACACGCCAAAATCACGTGCCGGGTATGCCAGAACCACCTGGCGGACACTACGGAATCACCTGCCGTGCATGCCGGAACCACCTCTCAGACGTGCCGGAAGCATGTGCCAGACACGCCGGAAACACCTACCGGACAGACCGGAACCACCTGCCAAGAACGCCGGAGCCACCTGTTCGACTCGCTGGAACCACCTGCCGGACAGGCCAATATCAACTGCTGGCTACGCCAGAACCACCTGGGGGACAGTCCGGGATCACCTGCCAGCCATGGCGGAACCACCTCTCACACGTACCAGAACCACGTGCCGGAGAAGCTGGAAACACGTCCTGAACAGACTGGAACCACGTGACGGCCATGCCTGAACCACCAGCCGAGCACGGCGGAACCACCTGCCGGACACGCCAAAATCACCTGCGGGCTACGCCAGAACCACTTGGACGACTCTCCGAAATGACCTGCCGGGCATGTTGGAACCACCTCTCAGACGTGCCAGAAGCACGTGGCGGACAGTCCGGAATCACCTGTTGGGCATACGCAACCACCTCTGAGACGTACCAGAACCACGTGCCGTGCACGCCGGAACCACCTACCGGACAGACCGGAATCAACTCTTGGGCATGCCGGAACCACCAGTCAGATGTGCCAGAAACACGTGCCAGAGACGCCGGAAGCACCTGCCGAGCACGTCGCAACCACCTGCTCAAATCGCCTGAACCACCTGCAGGACACGGCAAAATCACCTGCCCGATACACCAGCACCACTTCGGCGACAAGCTGGAATCACGTGAGGGGCATGCCGGCACAGCCTCTCAGACTGAACCTCGTGCCGGACACCACAGAACCACCTGCCGGACAGACCGGAACCACATGCCGCACACGCCGGAACCAACGGCTCGACCCGCCGGAACGACCGCTGGACATGCAACGTCACCTGCCGGCTACGCCAGAAACAGTTGGCGAACACTCCGGAATCACCTGCCGGGCATGCCGGAACCACCTCTCAGATATGCCAGAACCACGTGCCAATGACCCCGGAAGCACCTGCCGAGCACGCCGGAACCACCTGCTCGACTCGCCAGAACCACCTGCCGGACACGCAAAAATCACCTGCCGGCTACGCCACATCCAGTTGGGGAACACTTCGGAATCACCTGCCGGGCTTGCTGGAACCACCTGCCGGTCATGCCAAAATCACCTGCCAACTACGCCAGTACCACTTGGCGGACACTGTGGAAACACCTGTCGGGCCGGCCGGAAGCACATCTCAGACGTGCCAGAACCATGTGCATGAGATGCTGGAACCACACCCCGAACAGACGGAAAACACCTGCCAGACCCGTCTGAACAACCTGCCGAGCACGCCGGAGCCACCTGCTCGACTCGCCGGAACCACCTACCTGACATGCCCAAATCACCAGCCGGTTATGCCAGAATCACTTGGCGGACACTCCGGAATCATCTGCCGGACATGCCGGAACCAGCTCTCAGACACACCAGAACCACGTGCCGGAGACGCCGGAAGCACCTGCCGAGCATGCCGGAGCCACCTGCTCGACTCGCCAGAAACACCTGCCGGACACGCCAAAATCACCTGCCGGGTACGCCAGAACCACCTGGCGGACACTCCGAAATCACCTGTCGCGCATGCCGGAACCACCTCTCAGACGTGCCCGAAGCACGTGCCGGACACGCCTGAATCACTTACCGGACAGACCGGAACCACCTGCCGAGCACGCCGGAGCCACATGTTCGACTCGCTGGAACCACCTGCCGTACAGGCCAATATCCACTGCTGGCTATGCCAGAACCACCTGGGGGACGGTCCGGAATCACCTGCCAGCCATGGCGGAACCACCTCTCAGACGTACCAGAAGCACCTGCCACAGAAGCTGGAAACACGTTCTGGACATTCAGGAACCACCTGCCGGCCAAGCCTGAACCACCTGCCAAGCACAACGGAACAACCTGCCAGACACACCAAAATCACCTGCGTGTTATGCCAGAACCACTTGGAGGACTCTCTGGGATGACCTGCCGGGCATGCCGGAACCACCTCTCAGACGTGCCAGAACCATGTGGCGGACAGTCCGGAATCACCTGTTGGGCATGCGCAACCACCTCTGAGACGTACCAGAACCACATGCCGTGCAGGCTGGAACCACCTACCGGACAGACCGGAATCACATTTCGGGCATGCCGGAACCACCTGTCAGATGTGCCAGAAACACGTGCCGGAGACGCCGGAAGCTCCTGCCAAGCACGTTGGAACCACCTGCTCAACTCGCCTGAACCACCTGCCGGACATGCCAAAATCACCTGCCAACTACGCCAGAACCGCTTGGCGGACACTGCGGAAACACCTGTCGGGCCGGCCGGAACCACATCTCAGACGTGCCAGAAACGTGTTCATGAGATGCTGGAACCACACCCCGAACAGACGCATACCACCTGCCAGAACCGCCTGAACCACATGCTGAGCACGCCGGACCCACCTGCTCGACTCACCGGTACCACCTCCCTGACACGCCAAAATCACTTGCTGGGTATGCCAGAACCACTTGGCGGAAACTCCGGAATCATCTGCCGGACATGCCGGAACCAACTCTCAGACACACCAGAACCAAGTGCCGGAGACGCCGGAAGCACCTGCCGAGCATGCCCCAGCCACCTGCTCGACTCGCCGGAAACACCTGCCGGAATCGCCAAAATCACCTGCCAGGTACGCCAGAACCACCTGGCGGACACTCCGAAATCACCTGTCGTGCATGCCGGAACCACCTCTCAAACGTGCCGGAAGCACGTGCCGGACACGCCGGAATCACCTACCGGACAGACCGGAACCACCTGCCGAGCACGCCGGAGCCACCTGTTCGACTCGCTGGAACCACCTGCCGGACAGGCCAATATCAACTGCTGGCTATGCCAGAACCACCTGGGGGACGGTCCGGAATCAACTGCCAGCCATGGCAGAACCACCTCTCAGACGTACCAGAACCACGTGCCGGAGAAGCTGGAAACACGTCCTGGACAGACTGGAACCACGTGACGGCCATGCCTGAACCACCTGCCGAGCACGGCGGAACCACCTGCCGGACACGCCAAAATCACCTGCGGGCTACGCCATAACCACTTGGACGACTCTCCGAAATGACCTGCCGGGCATGTTGGAACCACCTCTCAGACGTGCCAGAAGCACGTGGCGGACAGTCCGGAATCACCTGTTGGGCATACGCAACCACCTCTGAGACGTACCAGAACCACGTGCCGTGCACGCCGGAACCACGTACCGGACAGACCGGAATCAACTTTTGGGCATGCCGGAACCACCAGTCAGATGTGCCAGAAACACGTGCCGGAGACGCCGGAAGCACCTGCAGAGCACGTCGCAATCACCTGCTCAACTCGCCTGAACCACCTGCCGGACACGCCAAAATCACCTGCCCGCTACACCAGCACCACTTCGGGGACAAGCCGGAATCACGTGAGGGGCATGCCGGCACAGCCTCTCAGACTGAACCTCGTGCCGGACACCACAGGACCACCTGCCGGACAGACCGGAACCACCTGACGGACACGCCGGAACCACCGGCTCGACCCGCCGGAACGACCGCTGGACATGCACAATCACCTGCCGGCTACGCCGGAAACACTTGGCGATCACTCCGGAATCACCTGCCGGGCATGCCGGAACCACCTCTCAGATATGCCAGAACCACGTGCCAATGACCCCGGAAGCACCTGCCGAGCACGCCGGAACCACCTGCTCGACTCGCCAGAACCACCTGCCGGACACGCAAAAATCACCTGCCGGCTACGCCACAACCAGTTGGGGAACACTTCGGAATCACCTGCCAGGCCTGCTGGAACCACCTGCCGGTCATGCCAAAATCACCTGCCAACTACGCCAGTACCACTTGGCGTACACTGTGGAAACAACTGTGGGGCCGGCCGGAACCACATCGCAGACGTGCCAGAACCATGTGCATGAGATGCTGGAACCACACCCCAAACAGACGGAAAACACCTGCCAGACCCGTCTGAACAACCTGCCGAGCACGCCGGAACCACCTGCTCGACACGCCGGAACCACCTACCTGACATGCCCAAATCACCAGCCGGGTATGCCAGAACCACTTGGCGGACACTCCGGAATCATCTGCCGGACATGCCGGAACGACCTCTCAGACATACCAGAACCACCTGCCGGAGAAGCTGGAAACACGTCCTGGACAGTCTGGAACCACCTGCCGGCCAAGCCTGAACCACCTGCCAAACACAACGGAACAACCTGCCAGACACGCCAAAATCACCTGCGTGTTATGCCAGAACCACTTGGAGGACTCTCTGGGATGACCTGCCGGGCATGCCGGAACCACCTCTCAGACGTGCCAGAACCATGTGGCGGACAGTCCGGAATCACCTGTTGGGCATGCGCAACCACCTCTGAGACGTACCAGAACCACATGCCGTGCAGGCTGGAACCACCTACCGGACAGACCGGAATCAACTTTTGGGCATGCCGGAACCACCAGTCAGATGTGCCAGAAACACGTGCCGGAGACGCCGGAAGCACCTGCCGAGCACGTCGCAACCACCTGCTCAACTCGCCTGAACCACCTTCCGGACACGCCAAAATCACCTGCCCCCTACACCAGCACCACTTCGGGGACAAGCCGGAATCACGTGAGGGGCATGCCGGCACAGCCTCTCAGACTGAACCTCGTGCCGGACACCACAGGACCACCTGCCGGACAGACCGGAACCACCTGCCGGACACGCTGGAACCACCGGCTCGACCCGCCGGAACGACCACTGGACATGCAAAATCACCTGCCGGCTACGCCGGAAACACTTGGCGAACACTCCGGAATCACCTGCCGGGCATGCCGGAACCACCTCTCAGATATGCCAGAACCACGTGCCAATGACCCCGGAAGCACCTGCCGAGCACGCCGGAACCACCTGCTCGACTCGCCAGAACCACCTGCCGGACACGCAAAAATCACCTGCCGGCTACGCCACAACCAGTTGGGGAACACTTCGGAATCACCTGCCGGGCTTGCTGGAACCACCTGCCGGTCATGCCAAAATCACCTGCCAACTACGCCAGTACCACTTGGCGGACAGTGTGGAAACACCTGTCGGGCCGGCCGGAACCACATCTCAGACGTGCCAGAACCATGTGCATGAGATGCTGGAACCACACCCCGAACAGACGGAAAACACCTGCCAGACCCGTCTGAACAACCTGCCGAGCACGCCGGAGCCACCTGCTCGACTCGCTGGAACCACCTACCTGACATGCCAAAATCACCAGCCGGGTATGCCAGAATCACTTGGCGGACAATCCGGAAGCATCTGCCGGACATGTCGGAACCAGCTCTCAGACACACCAGAACCACGTGCTGGAGACGCCGGAAGCACCTGCCGAGCATGCCGGAGCCACCTGCTCGACTCGCCAGAAACACCTGCCGGACACGCCAAAATCACCTGCCGGGTACGCCAGAAGCACCTGGCGGACACTCCGAAATCACCTGTCGCGCATGCCGGAACCATCTCTCAGTCGTGCCGGAAGCACGTGCCGGACACGCCGGAATCACCTACCGGACAGACCGGAACCACCTGCCGAGCACGCCGGAGCCACATGTTCGACTCGCTGGAACCACCTGCCGGACAGGCCAATATCAACTGCTGGCTATGCCAGAACCACCTGGGGGACGGTCCGGAATCGCCTGCCAGCCATGGCAGAACCACATCTCAGACGTACCAGAACCACCTGCCGGAGAAGCTGGAAACACGTCCTGGACAGTCTGGAACCACCTGCCGGCCAAGCCTGAACCACCTGCCAAGCACAACGGAACACCCAGCCAGACACGCCAAAATCACCTGCGTGTTATGCCAGAACCACTTGGAGGACTCTCTGGGATGACCTGCCGGGCATGCCGGAACCACCTCTCAGACGTGCCTGAGCCATGTGTCGGACAGTCCGGAATCACCTGTTGGGCATGCGCAACCACCTCTGAGACGTACCAGAACCACATGCCGTGCAGGCTGGAACCACCTACCGGACAGACCGGAATCACCTTTCGGGCATGCTGGAACCACCTGTCAGATGTGCCAGAAACACGTGCCGGAGACGCCGGAAGCACCTGCCAAGCACGTTGGAACCACCTGCTCAACTCGCCTGAACCACCTGCCGGACATGCCAAAATCACCTGCCGACTATGCCAGAACCACTTGGCGAACACTCCGGAATCACTTGCCGGGCATGCAGGAACCACCTCTCAGACATGCCAGAACCCCGTGCCAATGACCCCGGAAGCACCAGCCGAGCACGCCGGAACCACCTGCTCGACTCGCCAGAACCACCTGCCGATCACGCAAAAATCACCTGCCGGCTACGCCACAACCAGTTGGTGAACACTTTGGAATCACCTGCCAGGCTTGCTGGAACCACCTGCCAGTCATGCCAAAATCACCTGCCAACTACGCCAGAACCGCTTGGCGGACACTGCGGAAACACCTGTCGGGCCGGCTGGAACCACATCTCAGACGTGCCAGAAACGTGTTCATGAGATGCTGGAACCACACCCCGAACAGACGGATACCACCTGCCAGAACCGCCTGAACCACCTGCAGAGCACGCCGGAACCACCTGCTCTACTCACCGGTACCACCTCCCTGACACGCCAAAATCACCTGCTGGGTATGCCAGAACCACTTGGCGGACACTCCGGAATCATCTGCCGGACATGCCGGAACCAGCTCTCAGACACACCAGAACCAAGTGCCGGAGACGCCGGAAGCACCTGCCGAGCATGCCGGAGCCACCTGCTCGACTCGCCAGAAACACCTGCCGGACACGCCAAAATCACGTGCCGGGTATGCCAGAACCACCTGGCGGACACTACGGAATCACCTGCCGTGCATGCCGGAACCACCTCTCAGACGTGCCGGAAGCATGTGCCAGACACGCCGGAAACACCTACCGGACAGACCGGAACCACCTGCCAAGAACGCCGGAGCCACCTGTTCGACTCGCTGGAACCACCTGCCGGACAGGCCAATATCAACTGCTGGCTACGCCAGAACCACCTGGGGGACAGTCCGGGATCACCTGCCAGCCATGGCGGAACCACCTCTCAGACGTACCAGAACCACGTGCCGGAGAAGCTGGAAACACGTCCTGAACAGACTGGAACCACGTGACGGCCATGCCTGAACCACCAGCCGAGCACGGCGGAACCACCTGCCGGACACGCCAAAATCACCTGCGGGCTACGCCAGAACCACTTGGACGACTCTCCGAAATGACCTGCCGGGCATGTTGGAACCACCTCTCAGACGTGCCAGAAGCACGTGGCGGACAGTCCGGAATCACCTGTTGGGCATACGCAACCACCTCTGAGACGTACCAGAACCACGTGCCGTGCACGCCGGAACCACCTACCGGACAGACCGGAATCAACTCTTGGGCATGCCGGAACCACCAGTCAGATGTGCCAGAAACACGTGCCAGAGACGCCGGAAGCACCTGCCGAGCACGTCGCAACCACCTGCTCAAATCGCCTGAACCACCTGCAGGACACGGCAAAATCACCTGCCCGATACACCAGCACCACTTCGGCGACAAGCTGGAATCACGTGAGGGGCATGCCGGCACAGCCTCTCAGACTGAACCTCGTGCCGGACACCACAGAACCACCTGCCGGACAGACCGGAACCACATGCCGCACACGCCGGAACCAACGGCTCGACCCGCCGGAACGACCGCTGGACATGCAACGTCACCTGCCGGCTACGCCAGAAACACTTGGCGAACACTCCGGAATCACCTGCCGGGCATGCCGGAACCACCTCTCAGATATGCCAGAACCACGTGCCAATGACCCCGGAAGCACCTGCCGAGCACGCCGGAACCACCTGCTCGACTCGCCAGAACCACCTGCCGGACACGCAAAAATCACCTGCCGGCTACGCCACATCCAGTTGGGGAACACTTCGGAATCACCTGCCGGGCTTGCTGGAACCACCTGCCGGTCATGCCAAAATCACCTGCCAACTACGCCAGTACCACTTGGCGGACACTGTGGAAACACCTGTCGGGCCGGCCGGAAGCACATCTCAGACGTGCCAGAACCATGTGCATGAGATGCTGGAACCACACCCCGAACAGACGGAAAACACCTGCCAGACCCGTCTGAACAACCTGCCGAGCACGCCGGAGCCACCTGCTCGACTCGCCGGAACCACCTACCTGACATGCCCAAATCACCAGCCGGTTATGCCAGAATCACTTGGCGGACACTCCGGAATCATCTGCCGGACATGCCGGAACCAGCTCTCAGACACACCAGAACCACGTGCCGGAGACGCCGGAAGCACCTGCCGAGCATGCCGGAGCCACCTGCTCGAGTCGCCAGAAACACCTGCCGGACACGCCAAAATCACCTGCCGGGTACGCCAGAACCACCTGGCGGACACTCCGAAATCACCTGTCGCGCATGCCGGAACCACCTCTCAGACGTGCCCGAAGCACGTGCCGGACACGCCTGAATCACTTACCGGACAGACCGGAACCACCTGCCGAGCACGCCGGAGCCACATGTTCGACTCGCTGGAACCACCTGCCGTACAGGCCAATATCCACTGCTGGCTATGCCAGAACCACCTGGGGGACGGTCCGGAATCACCTGCCAGCCATGGCGGAACCACCTCTCAGACGTACCAGAAGCACCTGCCACAGAAGCTGGAAACACGTTCTGGACATTCAGGAACCACCTGCCGGCCAAGCCTGAACCACCTGCCAAGCACAACGGAACAACCTGCCAGACACACCAAAATCACCTGCGTGTTATGCCAGAACCACTTGGAGGACTCTCTGGGATGACCTGCCGGGCATGCCGGAACCACCTCTCAGACGTGCCAGAACCATGTGGCGGACAGTCCGGAATCACCTGTTGGGCATGCGCAACCACCTCTGAGACGTACCAGAACCACATGCCGTGCAGGCTGGAACCACCTACCGGACAGACCGGAATCACATTTCGGGCATGCCGGAACCACCTGTCAGATGTGCCAGAAACACGTGCCGGAGACGCCGGAAGCTCCTGCCAAGCACGTTGGAACCACCTGCTCAACTCGCCTGAACCACCTGCCGGACATGCCAAAATCACCTGCCAACTACGCCAGAACCGCTTGGCGGACACTGCGGAAACACCTGTCGGGCCGGCCGGAACCACATCTCAGACGTGCCAGAAAGGTGTTCATGAGATGCTGGAACCACACCCCGAACAGACGCATACCACCTGCCAGAACCGCCTGAACCACATGCTGAGCACGCCGGACCCACCTGCTCGACTCACCGGTACCACCTCCCTGACACGCCAAAATCACTTGCTGGGTATGCCAGAACCACTTGGCGGAAACTCCGGAATCATCTGCCGGACATGCCGGAACCAACTCTCAGACACACCAGAACCAAGTGCCGGAGACGCCGGAAGCACCTGCCGAGCATGCCCCAGCCACCT
Organism: Equus przewalskii; assembly: GCF_037783145.1. Lineage (NCBI taxonomy): Eukaryota > Metazoa > Chordata > Mammalia > Perissodactyla > Equidae > Equus > Equus przewalskii. The sequence continues at coordinate 23,366 of NW_027227242.1, forward strand.
GCTCGACTCGCCAGAAACACCTGCCGGAATCGCCAAAATCACCTGCCAGGTACGCCAGAACCACCTGGCGGACACTCCGAAATCACCTGTCGTGCATGCCGGAACCACCTCTCAAACGTGCCGGAAGCACGTGCCGGACACGCCGGAATCACCTACCGGACAGACCGGAACCACCTGCCGAGCACGCCGGAGCCACCTGTTCGACTCGCTGGAACCACCTGCCGGACAGGCCAATATCAACTGCTGGCTATGCCAGAACCACCTGGGGGACGGTCCGGAATCAACTGCCAGCCATGGCAGAACCACCTCTCAGACGTACCAGAACCACGTGCCGGAGAAGCTGGAAACACGTCCTGGACAGACTGGAACCACGTGACGGCCATGCCTGAACCACCTGCCGAGCACGGCGGAACCACCTGCCGGACACGCCAAAATCACCTGCGGGCTACGCCATAACCACTTGGACGACTCTCCGAAATGACCTGCCGGGCATGTTGGAACCACCTCTCAGACGTGCCAGAAGCACGTGGCGGACAGTCCGGAATCACCTGTTGGGCATACGCAACCACCTCTGAGACGTACCAGAACCACGTGCCGTGCACGCCGGAACCACGTACCGGACAGACCGGAATCAACTTTTGGGCATGCCGGAACCACCAGTCAGATGTGCCAGAAACACGTGCCGGAGACGCCGGAAGCACCTGCAGAGCACGTCGCAATCACCTGCTCAACTCGCCTGAACCACCTGCCGGACACGCCAAAATCACCTGCCCGCTACACCAGCACCACTTCGGGGACAAGCCGGAATCACGTGAGGGGCATGCCGGCACAGCCTCTCAGACTGAACCTCGTGCCGGACACCACAGGACCACCTGCCGGACAGACCGGAACCACCTGACGGACACGCCGGAACCACCGGCTCGACCCGCCGGAACGACCGCTGGACATGCACAATCACCTGCCGGCTACGCCGGAAACACTTGGCGAACACTCCGGAATCAACTGCCGGGCATGCCGGAACCACCTCTCAGATATGCCAGAACCACGTGCCAATGACCCCGGAAGCACCTGCCGAGCACGCCGGAACCACCTGCTCGACTCGCCAGAACCACCTGCCGGACACGCAAAAATCACCTGCCGGCTACGCCACAACCAGTTGGGGAACACTTCGGAATCACCTGCCAGGCCTGCTGGAACCACCTGCCGGTCATGCCAAAATCACCTGCCAACTACGCCAGTACCACTTGGCGTACACTGTGGAAACAACTGTGGGGCCGGCCGGAACCACATCGCAGACGTGCCAGAACCATGTGCATGAGATGCTGGAACCACACCCCAAACAGACGGAAAACACCTGCCAGACCCGTCTGAACAACCTGCCGAGCACGCCGGAACCACCTGCTCGACACGCCGGAACCACCTACCTGACATGCCCAAATCACCAGCCGGGTATGCCAGAACCACTTGGCGGACACTCCGGAATCATCTGCCGGACATGCCGGAACGACCTCTCAGACATACCAGAACCACCTGCCGGAGAAGCTGGAAACACGTCCTGGACAGTCTGGAACCACCTGCCGGCCAAGCCTGAACCACCTGCCAAACACAACGGAACAACCTGCCAGACACGCCAAAATCACCTGCGTGTTATGCCAGAACCACTTGGAGGACTCTCTGGGATGACCTGCCGGGCATGCCGGAACCACCTCTCAGACGTGCCAGAACCATGTGGCGGACAGTCCGGAATCACCTGTTGGGCATGCGCAACCACCTCTGAGACGTACCAGAACCACATGCCGTGCAGGCTGGAACCACCTACCGGACAGACCGGAATCACCTTTCGGGCATGCCGGAACCACCTGTCAGATGTGCCAGAAACACGTGCCGGAGACGCCGGAAGCACCTGCCAAGCACGTTGGAACCACCTGCTCAACTCGCCTGAACCACCTGCCGGACATGCCAAAATCACCTGCTGACTATGCCAGAACCACTTGGCGAACACTCCGGAATCACTTGCCGGGCATGCAGGAACCACCTCTCAGACATGCCAGAACCCCGTGCCAATGACCCCGGAAGCACCAGCCGAGCACGCCGGAACCACCTGCTCGACTCGCCAGAACCACCTGCCGATCACGCAAAAATCACCTGCCGGCTACGCCACAACCAGTTGGTGAACACTTTGGAATCACCTGCCAGGCTTGCTGGAACCACCTGCCAGTCATGCCAAAATCACCTGCCAACTACGCCAGTACCGCTTGGCGGACACTGCAGAAACACCTGTCAGGCCGACTGGAACCACATCTCAGACGTGCCAGAAAGGTGTTCATGAGATGCTGGAACCACACCCCGAACAGACGGATACCACCTGCCAGAACCGCCTGGAGCACCTGCCAACTCGCCCTTTGGAAAGAAGCCTGCACGTTGTGCCTTTCAGCTCTAGGGCAAAGTAGCACACCCAGTGCAGAAGTTCTACTTCAGCCAGATCAGGCCTGCAAAGAAAGTGCGTTTCACAGGCCTTTGGAAGTGATGTTCCCGGTAGGCTGTAAGAGCACTGTGCAGAGCGAGTTGTTTCTTAGCTTCCCAAAGAGCTGGAACCAATATGCTTTGGGGCCCAACTCGCCCTTTGGAAAGAAGCCTGCACGATGTGCCTTTCAGCTCTAGGGCAATGTAGCACACGCAGAGCATAAGTTCTACTTCAGCCAGATCAGGCCTGCAAAGAAACTGCGTTTCACAGGCCTTTGTAAGATATGTCGCCGGTAGGCGGTAAGAGCACTGAGCAGAGCGAGTTGTTTCTTAGCTTCCCAAAGAGCAGGAAGCACGATGCTTTGGGGCCCAACTCGCCCTTTGGAAAGAAGCCTGCACGTTGTGCCTTTCAGCTCTAGGGCAATGTAGCACACCCAAAGCAGAAGTTCTACTTCAGCCAGATCAGGCCTGCAAAGAAACTGCTTTTCACAGGCCTTTGGAAGAGATGTCCCCGGTAGGCTGTAAGAGCACTGTGCAGAGCGAGTTGTTTCTTAGCTTGCCAAAGAGCTGGAAGCAAGATGCTTTGGCGCCCAACTCGCCCTTTGGAAAGAAGCCTGCACGTTGTGCCTTTCAGCTCTAGGGCAATGTAGCACACCCAGAGCAGAAGTTCTACTTCAGCCAGATCAGGCCTGCAAAGAAACTGCTTTTCACAGGCCTTTGGAAGAGATGTTCCCGGTAGGCTGTAAGAGCACTGTGCAGAGCGAGTTGTTTCTTAGCTTCCCAAAGACCTGGAAGCAAGATGCTTTGGGGCCCAACTCGCCCTTTGGAAAGAAGCCTGCACGTTGTGCCTTTCAGCTCTATGGCAATGTAGCACACGCAGAGCAGAAGTTCTACTTCAGCCAGATCAGGCCTGCAAAGAAACTGCGTTTCACAGGCCTTTGGAAGAGATGTTCCCTGTAGGCTGTAAGAGCACTGTGCAGAGCGAGTTGTTTCTTAGCTTCCCAAAGAGCTGGAAGCAAGATGCTTTGGGGCCCAACTCGCCATTTGGAAAGAAGCCTGCACGTTGTGCCTTTCAGCTCTAGGGCAATGTAGCACACGCAGAGCAGAAGTTCTACTTCAGCCAGATCAGGCCTGCAATGAAACTGCGTTTCACAGGCCTTTGTAAGAGATGTCCCCGGTAGGCTGTAAGAGCGCTCTGCAGAGCGAGTTGTTTCTTAGCTTCCCAAAGAGCTGGAAGCAAGATGCTTTGGGGCCCAACTTGCCCTTTGGAAAGAAGCCTGCACGTTGTGCCTTTCTGCTCTAGGGCAATGTGGCACACGCAGAGCAGAAGTTCTACTTCAGCCAGATCAGGCCTGCAAAGAAACTGCGTTTCACAGGCCTTTTTAAGAGATGTTCCCAGTAGGCTGTAAGAGCACTGTGCAGAGCGAGTTGTTTCTTAGCTTCCCAAAGACCTGGAAGCAAGATGCTTTGGGGCCCAACTCGATCTTTGGAAAGACGCCTGCACGTTGTGACTTTCAGATCTAGGGCAATGTAGCACACACAGAGCAGAAGTTCTACTTTGGCCAGATCAGGCCTGCAAAGAAACTGCGTTTAACAGCCCTATGAAAGAGATGTTCCCGGTAGGCTGTAAGAGCACTGTGCAGAGCGAGTTGTTTCTTAGCTTCCGAAAGATCTGGAAGCAAGATGCTTTGGGGCCCAACTCGCCCTTTGGAAAGAAGCCTGCACGTTGTGCCTTTCAGCTTTAGGGCAATGTAGCGCACGCAGTGCAGAAGTTCTACTTCAACCAGATCAGGCCTGCAAAGAAACTGCGTTTAACAGCCCTATGAAAGAGATGTTCCCGCTAGGCTGTAAGAGCACTGTGCAGAGCGAGTTGTTTCTTAGCTTCCCAAAGAGCTGGAAGCAAGATGCTTTGGGGCAAAACTCGCCCTTTGGAAAGAAGCCTGCACGTTGTGCCTTTCAGCTCTAGGGCAATGTAGCACACCCAGAGCAGAAGTTCTACTTCAGCCAGATCAGGCCTGCAAAGAAACTGCGTTTCACAGGCCTTTGGAAGAGATGTCCCCGGTAGGCTGTAAGAGCACTGTGCAGAGCGAGTTGTTTCTTAGCTTCCCAAAGAGCTGGAAGCAAGATGCTTTGGGGCCCAACTCGCCCTTTGGAAAGAAGCCTGCACGTTGTGCCTTTCAGCTCTAGGGCAATGTAGCACACGCAGAGCAGAAGTTCTACTTCAGCCAGATCAGGCCTGCAAAGAAACTGCGTTTCACAGGCCTTTGTAAGAGATGTCCCCGGTAGGCTGTAAGAGCACTGTGCAGAGCGAGTTGTTTCTTAGCTTCCCAAAGAGCTGGAAGCAAGATGCTTTGGGGCCCAACTCGCCCTTTGGAAAGAAGCCTGCACGTTGTGCCTTTCAGCTCTAGGGCAATGTAGCACACGCAGAGCAGAAGTTCTACTTCAGCCAGATCAGGCCTGCAAAGAAACTGCGTTTCACAGGCCTTTGTAAGAGATGTTCCCGGTAGGCTGTAAGAGCACTGTGCAGAGCGACTTGTTTCTTAGCTTCCCAAAGAGCAGGAAGCACGATGCTTTGGGGCCCAACTCGCCCTTTGGAAAGAAGCCTGCACGTTGTGCCTTTCAGCTCTAGGGCAATGTAGCACACCCAAAGCAGAAGTTCTACTTCAGCCAGATCAGGCCTGCAAAGAAACTGCGTTTCACAGGCCTTTGGAAGAGATGTCCCCGGTAGGCTGTAAGAGCACTGTGCAGAGCGAGTTGTTTCTTAGCTTCCCAAAGAGCTGGAAGCAAGATGCTTTGGGGCAAAACTCGCCCTTTGGAAAGAAGCCTGCACGTTGTGCCTTTCTGCTCTAGGGCAATGTGGCACACGCAGAGCAGAAGTTCTACTTCAGCCAGATCAGGCCTGCAAAGAAACTGCGTTTCACAGGCCTTTTTAAGAGATGTTCCCAGTAGGCTGTAAGAGCACTGTGCAGAGCGAGTTGTTTCTTAGCTTCCCAAAGACCTGGAAGCAAGATGCTTTGGGGCCCAACTCGATCTTTGGAAAGACGCTTGCACGTTGTGCCTTTCAGATCTAGGGCAATGTAGCACACACAGAGCAGAAGTTCTACTTTGGCCAGATCAGGCCTGCAAAGAAACTGCGTTTAACAGCCCTATGAAAGAGATGTTCCCGGTAGGCTGTAAGAGCACTGTGCAGAGCGAGTTGTTTCTTAGCTTCCCAAAGACCCGGAAGCAAGATGCTTTGGGGCCCAACTCGCCCTTTGGAAAGAAGCCTGCACGTTGTGCCTTTCAGCTTTAGGGCAATGTAGCGCACGCAGTGCAGAAGTTCTACTTCAACCAGATCAGGCCTGCAAAGAAACTGCGTTTAACAGCCCTATGAAAGAGATGTTCCCGGTAGGCTGTAAGAGCACTGTGCAGAGCGAGTTGTTTCTTAGCTTCCCAAAGAGCTGGAAGCAAGATGCTTTGGGGCAAAACTCGCCCTTTGGAAAGAAGCCTGCACGTTGTGCCTTTCAGCTCTAGGGCAATGTTTTGGCCAGATCAGGCCTGCAAAGAAACTGCGTTTAACAGCCCTATGAAAGAGATGTTCCCGGTAGGCTGTAAGAGCACTGTGCAGAGCGAGTTGTTTCTTAGCTTCCCAAAGACCCGGAAGCAAGATGCTTTGGGGCCCAACTCGCCCTTTGGAAAGAAGCCTGCACGTTGTGCCTTTCAGCTTTAGGGCAATGTAGCGCACGCAGTGCAGAAGTTCTACTTCAACCAGATCAGGCCTGCAAAGAAACTGCGTTTAACAGCCCTATGAAAGAGATGTTCCCGGTAGGCTGTAAGAGCACTGTGCAGAGCGAGTTGTTTCTTAGCTTCCCAAAGAGCTGGAAGCAAGATGCTTTGGGGCAAAACTCGCCCTTTGGAAAGAAGCCTGCACGTTTTGCCTTTCAGCTCTGGGGCAATGTAGCACACCCAGAGCAGAAGTTCTACTTCAGCCAGATCAGGCCTGCAAAGAAACTGCGTTTCACAGGCCTTTGTAAGAGATGTCCCCGGTCGGGTGTAAGAGCACTGTGCAGAGCGAGTTGTTTCTTAGCTTCCGAAAGATCTGGAAGCAAGATGCTTTGGGGCCCAACTCGCCCTTTGGAAAGAAGCCTGCACGTTGTGCCTTTCAGCTCTAGGGCAATGTAGCACACGCAGAGCAGAAGTTCTACTTCAGCCAGATCAGGCCTGCAAAGAAACTGCGTTTCACAGGCCTTTGTAAGAGATGTCCCTGGTAGGCTGTAAGAGCACTGTGCAGAGCGAGTTGTTTCTTAGCTTCCCAAAGAGCTGGAAGCAATATGCTTTGGGGCAAAACTCGCCCTTTGGAAAGAAGCCTGCACGTTGTGCCTTTCAGCTCTAGGGCAATGTGGCACACGCAGAGCAGAAGTTCTACTTCAGCCAGATCAGGCCTGCAAAGAAACTGCGTTTCACAGGACTTTGTAAGAGATGTCCCCGGTAGGCTGTAAGAGCACTGTGCAGAGCGAGTTGTTTCTTAGCTTCCCAAAGAGCTGGAAGCAAGATGCTTTGGGGCCCAACTCGCCCTTTGGAAAGAAGACTGCACGTTGTGCCTTTCAGCTCTAGGGCAATGTAGCACACCCAGAGCAGAAGTTCTACTTCAGACAGATCAGGCCTGCAAAGAAACTGCGTTTCACAGGCCTTTGGAAGAGATGTTCCCGGTAGGCTGTAAGAGCACTGTGCAGAGCGAGTTGTTTCTTAGCTTCCCAAAGAGCTTGAAGCAAGATGCTTTGGGGCCCAACTCGCCCTTTGGAAAGAAACCCGCACGTTGTGCCTTTCAGCTCTCGGGCAATGTAGCACATGCAGAGCAGAAGTTCTACTTCAGCCAGATGAGGCCTGCAAAGAAACTGCGTTTCACAGGCCTTTGTAAGAGATGTCCCCGGTAGGCAGCATGAGCACTGTGCAGAGCGAGTTGTTTCTTAGCTTCCCAAAGAGCTGGAAGCAAGATGCTTTGGGGCCCAACTCGCCCTTTGGAAAGAAGCCTGCACGTTGTGCCTTTCAGCTCTAGGGCAATGTAGCACACCCAGAGCAGAAGTTCTACTTCAGCCAGATCAGGCCTGCAAAGAAACTGGGTTTCACAGGCCTTTGGAAGAGATGTCCCCGGTAGGCTGTAAGAGCACTGTGCAGAGCGAGTTGTTTCTTAGCTTCCCAAAGAGATGGAAGCAAGATGCTTTGGGGCCCAACTCGCCCTTTGGAAAGAAGCCTGCACGTTGTGCCTTTGAGCTCTATGGCAATGTAGCACACGCAGAGCAGAAGTTCTACTTCAGCCAGATCAGGCCTGCAAAGAAACTGCGTTTCACAGGCCTTTGGAAGAGATGTTCCCTGTAGGCTGTAAGAGCACTGTGCAGAGCGAGTTGTTTCTTAGCTTCCCAAAGAGCTGGAAGCAAGATGCTTTGGGGCCCAACTCGCCATTTGGAAAGAAGCCTGCACGTTGTGCCTTTCAGCTCTAGGGCAATGTAGCACACGCAGAGCAGAAGTTCTACTTCAGCCAGATCAGGCATGCAATGAAACTGCGTTTCACAGGCCTTTGTAAGAGATGTCCCCGGTAGGCTGTAAGAGCGCTCTGCAGAGCGAGTTGTTTCTTAGCTTCCCAAAGACCTGGAAGCAAGATGCTTTGGGGCCCAACTCGATCTTTGGAAAGACGCCTGCACGTTGTGCCTTTCAGATCTAGGGCAATGTAGCACACACAGAGCAGAAGTTCTACTTTGGCCAGATCAGGCCTGCAAAGAAACTGCGTTTAACAGCCCTATGAAAGAGATGTTCCCGGTAGGCTGTAAGAGCACTGTGCAGAGCGAGTTGTTTCTTAGCTTCCCAAAGACCCGGAAGCAAGATGCTTTGGGGCCCAACTCGCCCTTTGGAAAGAAGCCTGCACGTTGTGCCTTTCAGCTTTAGGGCAATGTAGCGCACGCAGTGCAGAAGTTCTACTTCAACCAGATCAGGCCTGCAAAGAAACTGCGTTTAACAGCCCTATGAAAGAGATGTTCCCGGTAGGCTGTAAGAGCACTGTGCAGAGCGAGTTGTTTCTTAGCTTCCCAAAGAGCTGGAAGCAAGATGCTTTGGGGCAAAACTCGCCCTTTGGAAAGAAGCCTGCACGTTGTGCCTTTCAGCTCTAGGGCAATGTAGCACACCCAGAGCAGAAGTTCTACTTCAGCCAGATCAGGCCTGCAAAGAAACTGCGTTTCACAGGCCTTTGGAAGAGATGTCCCCGGTAGGCTGTAAGAGCACTGTGCAGAGCGAGTTGTTTCTTAGCTTCCCAAAGAGCTGGAAGCAAGATGCTTTGGGGCCCAACTCGCCCTTTGGAAAGAAGCCTGCACGTTGTGCCTTTCAGCTCTAGGGCAATGTGGCACACGCAGAGCAGAAGTTCTACTTCAGCCAGATCAGGCCTGCAAAGAAACTGCGTTTCACAGGCCTTTGTAAGAGATGTTCCCGCCAGGCTGTAAGAGCACTGTGCAGAGCGAGTTGTTTCTTAGCTTCCCAATGAGCTGGAAGCAAGATGCTTTGGGGCCCAACTCGCCCTTTGGAAAGAAGCCTGCACGTTGTGCCTTTCAGCTCTAGGGCAATGTAGCACACCCAGAGCCGAAGTTCTACTTCAGCCAGATCAGGCCTGCAAAGAAACTGCGTTTCACAGGCCTTTGTAAGAGATGTTCCCGGTAGGCTGTAAGAGCACTGTGCAGAGCGAGTTGTTTCTTAGCTTCCCAAAGAGCTGGAAGCAAGATGCTTTGGGGCCCAACTCGCCGTTTGGAAAGAAGCCTGCACGCTGTGCCTTTCAGCTCTAGGGCAATGTGGCACACGCAGAGCAGAAGTTCTACTTCAGCCAGATCAGGCCTGCAAAGAAACTGCGTTTCACAGGCCTTTGGAAGAGATGTCCCCGGTAGGCTGTAAGAGCACTGGGCAGTGAGAGTTGTTTCTTAGCTTCCCAAAGAGCTGGAAGCAAGATGCTTTGGGGCCCAACTCGACCTTTGGAAAGAAGCCTGCACGTTTTGCCTTTCAGCTCTGGGGCAATGTAGCACACCCAGAGCAGAAGTTCTACTTCAGCCAGATCAGGCCTGCAAAGAAACTGCGTTTCACAGGCCTTTGTAAGAGATGTCCCCGGTCGGGTGTAAGAGCACTGTGCAGAGCGAGTTGTTTCTTAGCTTCCGAAAGATCTGGAAGCAAGATGCTTTGGGGCCCAACTCGCCCTTTGGAAAGAAGCCTGCACGTTGTGCCTTTCAGCTCTAGGGCAATGTAGCACACGCAGAGCAGAAGTTCTACTTCAGCCAGATCAGGCCTGCAAAGAAACTGCGTTTCACAGGCCTTTGTAAGAGATGTCCCTGGTAGGCTGTAAGAGCACTGTGCAGAGCGAGTTGTTTCTTAGCTTCCCAAAGAGCTGGAAGCAATATGCTTTGGGGCAAAACTCGCCCTTTGGAAAGAAGCCTGCACGTTGTGCCTTTCAGCTCTAGGGCAATGTGGCACACGCAGAGCAGAAGTTCTACTTCAGCCAGATCAGGCCTGCAAAGAAACTGCGTTTCACAGGCCTTTGTAAGAGATGTCCCCGGTAGGCTGTAAGAGCACTGTGCAGAGCGAGTTGTTTCTTAGCTTCCCAAAGAGCTGGAAGCAAGATGCTTTGGGGCCCAACTCGCCCTTTGGAAAGAAGACTGCACGTTGTGCCTTTCAGCTCTAGGGCAATGTAGCACACCCAGAGCAGAAGTTCTACTTCAGACAGATCAGGCCTGCAAAGAAACTGCGTTTCACAGGCCTTTGGAAGAGATGTTCCCGGTAGGCTGTAAGAGCACTGTGCAGAGCGAGTTGTTTCTTAGCTTCCCAAAGAGCTTGAAGCAAGATGCTTTGGGGCCCAACTCGCCCTTTGGAAAGAAACCCGCACGTTGTGCCTTTCAGCTCTCGGGCAATGTAGCACATGCAGAGCAGAAGTTCTACTTCAGCCAGATGAGGCCTGCAAAGAAACTGCGTTTCACAGGCCTTTGTAAGAGATGTCCCCGGTAGGCAGCATGAGCACTGTGCAGAGCGAGTTGTTTCTTAGCTTCCCAAAGAGCTGGAAGCAAGATGCTTTGGGGCCCAACTCGCCCTTTGGAAAGAAGCCTGCACGTTGTGCCTTTCAGCTCTAGGGCAATGTAGCACACCCAGAGCAGAAGTTCTACTTCAGCCAGATCAGGCCTGCAAAGAAACTGGGTTTCACAGGCCTTTGGAAGAGATGTCCCCGGTAGGCTGTAAGAGCACTGTGCAGAGCGAGTTGTTTCTTAGCTTCCCAAAGAGATGGAAGCAAGATGCTTTGGGGCCCAACTCGCCCTTTGGAAAGAAGCCTGCACGTTGTGCCTTTCAGCTCTAGGGCAATGTAGCACACCCAGAGCAGTAGTTCTACTTCAGCCAGATCAGGCCTGCAAAGAAACTGCGTTTCACAGGCCTTTGGAAGAGATGTTCCCGGTAGGCTGTAAGAGCACTGTGCAGAGCGAGTTGTTTCTTAGCTTCCCAAAGACCTGGAAGCAAGATGCTTTGGGGCCCAACTCGCCCTTTGGAAAGACGCCTGCACGTTGTGCCTTTCAGCTCTAGGGCAATGTCGCACACACAGAGCAGAAGTTCTACTTTGGCCAGATCAGGCCTGCAAAGAATCTGCGTTTAACAGCCCTTTGAAAGAGATGTTCCCACTAGGCTGTAAGAGCACTGTGCAGAGCGAGTTGTTTCTTAGCTTCCCAAAGAGCTGGAAGCAAGATGCTTTGGGGCAAAACTCGCCCTTTGGAAAGAAGCCTGCACGTTGTGCCTTTCAGCTCTAGGGCAATGTAGCACACGCAGAGCAGAAGTTCTACTTCAGCCAGATCAGGCCTGCAAAGAAACTGCGTTTCACAGGCCTTTGTAAGAGATGTTCCCGGTAGGCAGTAAGAGCACTGTGCAGAGCGAGTTGTTTCTTAGCTTCCGAAAGATCTGGAAGCAAGATGCTTTGGGGCCCAACTCGCCCTTTGGAAAGAAGCCTGCACGTTGTGCCTTTCAGCTCTAGGGCAATGTAGCACACCCAGAGCAGAAGTTCTACTTCAGCCAGATCAGGCTTGCAAAGAAACTGCGTCTCAACTCCTTTGGAAGAGATGTTCACGGTAGGCTTTAAGAGCACTGTGCAGAGCGAGTTGTTTCTTAGCTTCACAAATACCTGGAAGCAAGATGCTTTGGGGCCCAACTGGCCCTTTGGAAAGAAGCCTGCACGTTGTGCCTTTCAGCTCTAGGGCAATGTAGCACACCCAGAGCAGAAGTTCTACTTCAGACAGATCAGGCCTGCAAAGAAACTGCGTTTCACAGGCCTTTGTAAGAGATGTCCCCGGTCGGGTGTAAGAGCACTGTGCGGAGTGAGTTTTTTTTACCTTCCCAAAGAGCTGGAAGCAAGATGCTTTGGGGCCCAACTCGCCCTTTGGAAAGAAGCCTGCACGTTGTGCCTTTCAGCTCTAGGGCAATGTAGCACACCCAGAGCAGTAGTTCTACTTCAGCCAGATCAGGCCTGCAAAGAAACTGCGTTTCACAGGCCTTTGGAAGAGATGTTCCCGGTAGGCTGTAAGAGCACTGTGCAGAGCGAGTTGTTTCTTAGCTTCCCAAAGACCTGGAAGCAAGATGCTTTGGGGCCCAACTCGCCCTTTGGAAAGACGCCTGCACGTTGTGCCTTTCAGCTCTAGGGCAATGTCGCACACACAGAGCAGAAGTTCTACTTTGGCCAGATCAGGCCTGAAAAGAAACTGCGTTTAACAGCCCTTTGAAAGAGATGTTCCCGCTAGGCTGTAAGAGCACTGTGCAGAGCGAGTTGTTTCTTAGCTTCCCAAAGAGCTGGAAGCAAGATGCTTTGGGGCCCAACACGCCCTTTGGAAAGAAGCCTGCACGTTGTGCCTTTCAGCTCTAGGGCAATGTAGCACACGCAGAGCAGAAGTTCTACTTCAGCCAGATCAGGCCTGCAAAGAAACTGCGTTTCACAGGCCTTTGTAGGAGATGTTCCCGGTAGGCAGTAAGAGCACTGTGCAGAGCGAGTTGTTTCTTAGCTTCCGAAAGATCTGGAAGCAAGATGCTTTGGGGCCCAACTCGCCCTTTGGAAAGAAGCCTGCACGTTGTGCCTTTCAGCTCTAGGGCAATGTAGCACACGCAGAGCAGAAGTTCTACTTCAGCCAGATCAGGCCTGCAAAGAAACTGCGTTTCACAGGCCTTTGTAAGAGATGTCCCGGTAGGCTGTAAGAGCACTGTGCAGAGCGAGTTGTTTCTTAGCTTCCCAAAGACCCGGAAGCAAGATGCTTTGGGGCCCAACTCGCCCTTTGGAAAGAAGCCTGCACGTTGTGCCTTTCAGCTTTAGGGCAATGTAGCGCACGCAGTGCAGAAGTTCTACTTCAACCAGATCAGGCCTGCAAAGAAACTGCGTTTAACAGCCCTATGAAAGAGATGTTCCCGGTAGGCTGTAAGAGCACTGTGCAGAGCGAGTTGTTTCTTAGCTTCCCAAAGAGCTGGAAGCAAGATGCTTTGGGGCAAAACTCGCCCTTTGGAAAGAAGCCTGCACGTTGTGCCTTTCAGCTCTAGGGCAATGTAGCACACCCAGAGCAGAAGTTCTACTTCAGCCAGATCAGGCCTGCAAAGAAACTGCGTTTCACAGGCCTTTGGAAGAGATGTCCCCGGTAGGCTGTAAGAGCACTGTGCAGAGCGAGTTGTTTCTTAGCTTCCCAAAGAGCTGGAAGCAAGATGCTTTGGGGCCCAACTCGCCCTTTGGAAAGAAGCCTGCACGTTGTGCCTTTCAGCTCTAGGGCAATGTGGCACACGCAGAGCAGAAGTTCTACTTCAGCCAGATCAGGCCTGCAAAGAAACTGCGTTTCACAGGCCTTTGTAAGAGATGTTCCCGCCAGGCTGTAAGAGCACTGTGCAGAGCGAGTTGTTTCTTAGCTTCCCAATGAGCTGGAAGCAAGATGCTTTGGGGCCCAACTCGCCCTTTGGAAAGAAGCCTGCACGTTGTGCCTTTCAGCTCTAGGGCAATGTAGCACACCCAGAGCCGAAGTTCTACTTCAGCCAGATCAGGCCTGCAAAGAAACTGCGTTTCACAGGCCTTTGTAAGAGATGTTCCCGCCAGGCTGTAAGAGCACTGTGCAGAGCGAGTTGTTTCTTAGCTTCCCAAAGAGCTGGAAGCAAGATGCTTTGGGGCCCAACTCGCCGTTTGGAAAGAAGCCTGCACGCTGTGCCTTTCAGCTCTAGGGCAATGTGGCACACGCAGAGCAGAAGTTCTACTTCAGCCAGATCAGGCCTGCAAAGAAACTGCGTTTCACAGGCCTTTGGAAGAGATGTCCCCGGTAGGCTGTAAGAGCACTGGGCAGTGAGAGTTGTTTCTTAGCTTCCCAAAGAGCTGGAAGCAAGATGCTTTGGGGCCCAACTCGACCTTTGGAAAGAAGCCTGCACGTTTTGCCTTTCAGCTCTGGGGCAATGTAGCACACCCAGAGCAGAAGTTCTACTTCAGCCAGATCAGGCCTGCAAAGAAACTGCGTTTCACAGGCCTTTGTAAGAGATGTCCCCGGTCGGGTGTAAGAGCACTGTGCAGAGCGAGTTGTTTCTTAGCTTCCGAAAGATCTGGAAGCAAGATGCTTTGGGGCCCAACTCGCCCTTTGGAAAGAAGCCTGCACGTTGTGCCTTTCAGCTCTAGGGCAATGTAGCACACGCAGAGCAGAAGTTCTACTTCAGCCAGATCAGGCCTGCAAAGAAACTGCGTTTCACAGGCCTTTGTAAGAGATGTCCCTGGTAGGCTGTAAGAGCACTGTGCAGAGCGAGTTGTTTCTTAGCTTCCCAAAGAGCTGGAAGCAATATGCTTTGGGGCAAAACTCGCCCTTTGGAAAGAAGCCTGCACGTTGTGCCTTTCAGCTCTAGGGCAATGTGGCACACGCAGAGCAGAAGTTCTACTTCAGCCAGATCAGGCCTGCAAAGAAACTGCGTTTCACAGGCCTTTGTAAGAGATGTCCCCGGTAGGCTGTAAGAGCACTGTGCAGAGCGAGTTGTTTCTTAGCTTCCCAAAGAGCTGGAAGCAAGATGCTTTGGGGCCCAACTCGCCCTTTGGAAAGAAGACTGCACGTTGTGCCTTTCAGCTCTAGGGCAATGTAGCACACCCAGAGCAGAAGTTCTACTTCAGACAGATCAGGCCTGCAAAGAAACTGCGTTTCACAGGCCTTTGGAAGAGATGTTCCCGGTAGGCTGTAAGAGCACTGTGCAGAGCGAGTTGTTTCTTAGCTTCCCAAAGAGCTTGAAGCAAGATGCTTTGGGGCCCAACTCGCCCTTTGGAAAGAAACCCGCACGTTGTGCCTTTCAGCTCTCGGGCAATGTAGCACATGCAGAGCAGAAGTTCTACTTCAGCCAGATGAGGCCTGCAAAGAAACTGCGTTTCACAGGCCTTTGTAAGAGATGTCCCCGGTAGGCAGCATGAGCACTGTGCAGAGCGAGTTGTTTCTTAGCTTCCCAAAGAGCTGGAAGCAAGATGCTTTGGGGCCCAACTCGCCCTTTGGAAAGAAGCCTGCACGTTGTGCCTTTCAGCTCTAGGGCAATGTAGCACACCCAGAGCAGAAGTTCTACTTCAGCCAGATCAGGCCTGCAAAGAAACTGGGTTTCACAGGCCTTTGGAAGAGATGTCCCCGGTAGGCTGTAAGAGCACTGTGCAGAGCGAGTTGTTTCTTAGCTTCCCAAAGAGATGGAAGCAAGATGCTTTGGGGCCCAACTCGCCCTTTGGAAAGAAGCCTGCACGTTGTGCCTTTCAGCTCTAGGGCAATGTAGCACACCCAGAGCAGTAGTTCTACTTCAGCCAGATCAGGCCTGCAAAGAAACTGCGTTTCACAGGCCTTTGGAAGAGATGTTCCCGGTAGGCTGTAAGAGCACTGTGCAGAGCGAGTTGTTTCTTAGCTTCCCAAAGACCTGGAAGCAAGATGCTTTGGGGCCCAACTCGCCCTTTGGAAAGACGCCTGCACGTTGTGCCTTTCAGCTCTAGGGCAATGTCGCACACACAGAGCAGAAGTTCTACTTTGGCCAGATCAGGCCTGCAAAGAATCTGCGTTTAACAGCCCTTTGAAAGAGATGTTCCCACTAGGCTGTAAGAGCACTGTGCAGAGCGAGTTGTTTCTTAGCTTCCCAAAGAGCTGGAAGCAAGATGCTTTGGGGCAAAACTCGCCCTTTGGAAAGAAGCCTGCACGTTGTGCCTTTCAGCTCTAGGGCAATGTAGCACACGCAGAGCAGAAGTTCTACTTCAGCCAGATCAGGCCTGCAAAGAAACTGCGTTTCACAGGCCTTTGTAAGAGATGTTCCCGGTAGGCAGTAAGAGCACTGTGCAGAGCGAGTTGTTTCTTAGCTTCCGAAAGATCTGGAAGCAAGATGCTTTGGGGCCCAACTCGCCCTTTGGAAAGAAGCCTGCACGTTGTGCCTTTCAGCTCTAGGGCAATGTAGCACACCCAGAGCAGAAGTTCTACTTCAGCCAGATCAGGCTTGCAAAGAAACAGCGTCTCAACTCCTTTGGAAGAGATGTTCACGGTAGGCTTTAAGAGCACTGTGCAGAGCGAGTTGTTTCTTAGCTTCACAAATACATGGAAGCAAGATGCTTTGGGGCCCAACTGGCCCTTTGGAAAGAAGCCTGCACGTTGTGCCTTTCAGCTCTAGGGCAATGTAGCACACCCAGAGCAGAAGTTCTACTTCAGACAGATCAGGCCTGCAAAGAAACTGCGTTTCACAGGCCTTTGTAAGAGATGTCCCCGGTCGGGTGTAAGAGCACTGTGCGGAGTGAGTTTTTTTTACCTTCCCAAAGAGCTGGAAGCAAGATGCTTTGGGGCCCAACTCGCCCTTTGGAAAGAAGCCTGCACGTTGTGCCTTTCAGCTCTAGGGCAATGTAGCACACCCAGAGCAGTAGTTCTACTTCAGCCAGATCAGGCCTGCAAAGAAACTGCGTTTCACAGGCCTTTGGAAGAGATGTTCCCGGTAGGCTGTAAGAGCACTGTGCAGAGCGAGTTGTTTCTTAGCTTCCCAAAGACCTGGAAGCAAGATGCTTTGGGGCCCAACTCGCCCTTTGGAAAGACGCCTGCACGTTGTGCCTTTCAGCTCTAGGGCAATGTCGCACACACAGAGCAGAAGTTCTACTTTGGCCAGATCAGGCCTGAAAAGAAACTGCGTTTAACAGCCCTTTGAAAGAGATGTTCCCGCTAGGCTGTAAGAGCACTGTGCAGAGCGAGTTGTTTCTTAGCTTCCCAAAGAGCTGGAAGCAAGATGCTTTGGGGCCCAACACGCCCTTTGGAAAGAAGCCTGCACGTTGTGCCTTTCAGCTCTAGGGCAATGTAGCACACGCAGAGCAGAAGTTCTACTTCAGCCAGATCAGGCCTGCAAAGAAACTGCGTTTCACAGGCCTTTGTAGGAGATGTTCCCGGTAGGCAGTAAGAGCACTGTGCAGAGCGAGTTGTTTCTTAGCTTCCGAAAGATCTGGAAGCAAGATGCTTTGGGGCCCAACTCGCCCTTTGGAAAGAAGCCTGCACGTTGTGCCTTTCAGCTCTAGGGCAATGTAGCACACGCAGAGCAGAAGTTCTACTTCAGCCAGATCAGGCCTGCAAAGAAACTGCGTTTCACAGGCCTTTGTAAGAGATGTCCCTGGTAGGCTGTAAGAGCACTGTGCAGAGCGAGTAGTTTCTTAGCTTCCCAAAGACCCGGAAGCAAGATGCTTTGGGGCCCAACTCGCCCTTTGGAAAGAAGCCTGCACGTTGTGCCTTTCAGCTCTAGGGCAATGTAGCGCACGCAGAGCAGAAGTTCTACTTCAACCAGATCAGGCCTGCAAAGAAACTGCGTTTAACAGCCCTATGAAAGAGATGTTCCCGCTAGGCTGTAAGAGCACTGTGCAGAGCGAGTTGTTTCTTAGCTTCCCAAAGAGCTGGAAGCAAGATGCTTTGGGGCAAAACTCGCCCTTTGGAAAGAAGCCTGCACGTTGTGCCTTTCAGCTCTAGGGCAATGTAGCACACGCAGAGCAGAAGTTCTACTTCAGCCAGATCAGGCCTGCAAAGAAACTGCGTTTCACAGGCCTTTGGAAGAGATGTCCCCGGTAGGCTGTAAGAGCACTGTGCAGAGCGAGTTGTTTCTTAGCTTCCCAAAGAGCTGGAAGCAAGATGCTTTGGGGCCCAACTCGCCCTTTGGAAAGAAGCCTGCACGTTGTGCCTTTCAGCTCTAGGGCAATGTGGCACACGCAGAGCAGAAGTTCTACTTCAGCCAGATCAGGCCTGCAAAGAAACTGCGTTTCACAGGCCTTTGAAAGAGATGTTCCCGCCAGGCTGTAAGAGCACTGTGCAGAGCGAGTTGTTTCTTAGCTTCCCAATGAGCTGGAAGCAAGATGCTTTGGGGCCCAACTCGCCCTTTGGAAAGAAGCCTGCACGTTGTGCCTTTCAGCTCTAGGGCAATGTAGCACACCCAGAGCCGAAGTTCTACTTCAGCCAGATCAGGCCTGCAAAGAAACTGCGTTTCACAGGCCTTTGTAAGAGATGTTCCCGGTAGGCAGTAAGAGCACTGTGCAGAGCGAGTTGTTTCTTAGCTTCCCAAAGAGCTGGAAGCAAGATGCTTTGGGGCCCAACTCGCCGTTTGGAAAGAAGCCTGCACGCTGTGCCTTTCAGCTCTAGGGCAATGTGGCACACGCAGAGCAGAAGTTCTACTTCAGCCAGATCAGGCCTGCAAAGAAACTGCGTTTCACAGGCCTTTGTAAGAGATGTCCCCGGTAGGCTGTAAGAGCACTGGGCAGTGAGAGTTGTTTCTTAGCTTCCCAAAGAGCTGGAAGCAAGATGCTTTGGGGCCCAACTCGACCTTTGGAAAGAAGCCTGCACGTTTTGCCTTTCAGCTCTGGGGCAATGTAGCACACCCAGAGCAGAAGTTCTACTTCAGCCAGATCAGGCCTGCAAAGAAACTGCGTTTCACAGGCCTTTGTAAGAGATGTCCCCGGTCGGGTGTAAGAGCACTGTGCAGAGCGAGTTGTTTCTTAGCTTCCGAAAGATCTGGAAGCAAGATGCTTTGGGGCCCAACTCGACCTTTGGAAAGAAGCCTGCACGTTGTGCCTTTCAGCTCTAGGGCAATGTAGCACACGCAGAGCAGAAGTTCTACTTCAGCCAGATCAGGCCTGCAAAGAAACTGCGTTTCACAGGCCTTTGTAAGAGATGTCCCTGGTAGGCTGTAAGAGCACTGTGCAGAGCGAGTAGTTTCTTAGCTTCCCAAAGACCCGGAAGCAAGATGCTTTGGGGCCCAACTCGCCCTTTGGAAAGAAGCCTGCACGTTGTGCCATTCAGCTTTAGGGCAATGTAGCGCACGCAGT
Organism: Equus przewalskii; assembly: GCF_037783145.1. NCBI lineage: Eukaryota > Metazoa > Chordata > Mammalia > Perissodactyla > Equidae > Equus > Equus przewalskii. The sequence continues at coordinate 42,150 of NW_027227242.1, forward strand.
GCAGAAGTTCTACTTCAACCAGATCAGGCCTGCAAAGAAACTGCGTTTAACAGCCCTATGAAAGAGATGTTCCCGCTAGGCTGTAAGAGCACTGTGCAGAGCGAGTTGTTTCTTAGCTTCCCAAAGAGCTGGAAGCAAGATGCTTTGGGGCAAAACTCGCCCTTTGGAAAGAAGCCTGCACGTTGTGCCTTTCAGCTCTAGGGCAATGTAGCACACCCAGAGCAGAAGTTCTACTTCAGCCAGATCAGGCCTGCAAAGAAACTGCGTTTCACAGGCCTTTGGAAGAGATGTCCCCGGTAGGCTGTAAGAGCACTGTGCAGAGCGAGTTGTTTCTTAGCTTCCCAAAGAGCTGGAAGCAAGATGCTTTGGGGCCCAACTCGCCCTTTGGAAAGAAGCCTGCACGTTGTGCCTTTCAGCTCTAGGGCAATGTAGCACACGCAGAGCAGAAGTTCTACTTCAGCCAGATCAGGCCTGCAAAGAAACTGCGTTTCACAGGCCTTTGTAAGAGATCACAGCCTCTCAGACTGAACCTCGTGCCGGACACCACAGGACCACCTGCGGGACAGACCGGAACCACCTGCTGGACACGCCGGAACCACCGGCTCGACCCGCCGGAACGACCGCTGGACATGCAAAATCACCTGCCGGCTACGCCGGAAACACTTGGCGAACACTCCGGAATCACCTGCCGGGCATGCCAGAACCACCTCTCAGATATGCCAGAACCACGTGCCAATGACCCCGGAAGCACCTGCCGAGCAGCCCGGAACCACCTGCTCCACTGGCCAGAACCACCTGCCGGACACGCAAAAATCACCTGCCGGCTACGCCACAACCAGTTGGGGAACACTTCGGAATCACCTTCCGGGCTTGCTGGAACCACCTGCCGGTCATGCCAAAATCACCTGCCAACTACGCCAGTACCACTTGGCGGACACTGTGGAAACACCTGTCGGGCCGGCCGGAACCACATCTCAGACGTGCCAGAAGCAGCTCTCAGACACACCAGAACCACGTGCCGGAGACGCCGGAAGCACCTGCCGAGCATGCCGGAGCCACCTGCTCGACTCGCAAGAAGCACCTGCCGGACACGCCAAAATCACCTGCCGGGTACGCCAGAAGCACCTGGCGGACACTCCGAAATCACCTGTCGCGCATGCCGGAACCACCTCTCACCCGTGCCGGAAGCACGTGCCGGACACGCCGGAATCACCTACCGGACAGACCGGAACCACCTGCCGAGCACGCCGGAGCCACCTGTTCGACTCGCTGGAACCACCTCCCGGACAGGCCAATATTAACTGCTGGCTATGCCAGAACCACCTGGGGGATGGTCCAGAAACACCTGCCAGCCATGGCGGAACCACATCTCAGACGTACCAGAACCACCTGCCGGAGAAGCTGGAAACACGTCCTGGACAGTCTGGAACCACCTGCCGGCCAAGCCTGAACCACCTGCCAAGCACAGCGGAACAACCTGCCAGACACGCCAAAATCACCCTCGTGTTATGCCAGAACCACTTGGAGGACTCTCTGGGATGACCTGCCGGGCATGCCGGAACCACCTCTCAGACGTGCCAGAACCATGTGGCGGACAGTCCGGAATCACCTGTTGGGCATGCGCAACCACCTCTGAGACGTACCAGAACCACATGCCGTGCAGGCTGGAACCACCTACCGGACAGACCGGAATCACCTTTCGGGCATGCCGGAACCACCTGTCAGATGTGCCAGAAACACGTGCCGGAGACGCCGGAAGCACCTGCCAAGCACGTTGGAACCACCTGCTCAACTCGGCTGAACCACCTGCCGGACATGCCAAAATCACCTGCCGACTATGCCAGAACCACTTGGCGAACACTCCGGAATCACTTGCCGGGCATGCAGGAACCACCTCTCAGACATGCCAGAACCCCGTGCCAATGACCCCGGAAGCACCAGCCGAGCACGCCGGAACCACCTGCTCGACTCGCCAGAACCACCTGCCGATCACGCAAAAATCACCTGCCGGCTACACCACAACCAGTTGGTGAACACTTTGGAATCACCTGCCAGGCTTGCTGGAACCACCTGCCAGTCATGCCAAAATCACCTGCCAACTACGCCAGAACCGCTTGGCGGACACTGCGGAAACACCTGTCGGGCCGGCTGGAACCACATCTCAGACGTGCCAGAAACGTGTTCATGAGATGCTGGAACCACACCCCGAACAGACGGATACCACCTGCCAGAACCGCCTGAACCACCTGCTGAGCACGCCGGAACCACCTGCTCGACTCACCGGTACCACCTCCCTGACACGCCAAAATCACCTGCTGGGTATGCCAGAACCACTTGGCGGACACTCCGGAATCATCTGCCGGACATGTCGGAACCAGCTCTCAGACACACCAGAACCAAGTGCCGGAGACGCCGGAAGCACCTGCTGAGCATGCCGGAGCCACCTGCTCGACTCGCCAGAAACACCTGCCAGAAACGCCAAAATCACCTGCCGGGTATGCCAGAACCACCTGGCGGACACTACGGAATCACCTGCCGCGCATGCCGGAACCACCTCTCAGACGTGCCGGAAGCACGTGCCAGACACGCCGGAAACACCTACCGGACAGACCGGAACCAACTGCCAAGAACGCCGGAGCCACCTGTTCGACTCGCTGGAACCACCTGCCGGACAGGCCAATATCAACTGCTGGCTATGCCAGAACCACCTGGGGGACAGTCCGGGATCACCTGCCAGCCATGGCGGAACCACCTCTCAGACGTACCAGAACCACCTGCCGGAGAAGCTGGAAACACGTCCTGGACAGACTGGAACCACGTGACGGCCATGCCTGAGCCACCTGCCGAGCACGGCGGAACCACCTGCCGGACACGCCAAAATCACCTGCGGGCTACGCCAGAACCACTTGGACGACTCTCCGAAATGACCTGCCGGGCATGTTGGAACCACCTCTCAGACGTGCCAGAAGCACGTGGCGGACAGTCCGGAATCACCTGTTGGGCATACGCAACCACCTCTGAGACGTACCAGAACCACGTGCCGTGCACGCCGGAACCACCTACCGGACAGACCGGAATCAACTTTTGGGCATGCCGGAACCACCAGTCAGATGTGCCAGAAACACGTGCCGGAGACGCCGGAAGCACCTGCCGAGCACGTCGCAACCACCTGCTCAACTCGCCTGAACCACCTGCCGGACACGCCAAAATCACCTGCCCGCTACACCAGCACCACTTCGGGGACAAGCCGGAATCACGTGAGGGGTATGCCGGCACAGCCTCTTAGACTGAACCTCGTGCCGGACACCACAGAACCACCTGCCGGACGGACCGGAACCACCTGCCGGACACGACGGAACCACCGGCTCGACCCGCCGGAACGACCGCTGGACATGCAAAATCACCTGCCGGCTACGCCGGAAACACTTGGCGAACACTCCGGAATCACCTGCCGGGCATGCCGGAACCACCTCTCAGATATGCCAGAACCACGTGCCAATGACCCCGGAAGCACCTGCCGAGCACGCCGGAACCACCTGCTCGACTCGCCAGAACCACCTGCCGGACACGCAAAAATCACCTGCCGGCTACGCCACAACCAGTTGGGGAACACTTCGGAATCACCTGCCGGGCTTGCTGGAACCACCTGCCGGTCATGCCAAAATCACCTGCCAACTACGCCAGTACCACTTGGCGGACACTGTGGAAACACCTGTCGGGCCGGCCGGAACCACATCTCAGACGTGCCAGAACCATGTGCATGAGATGCTGGAACCACACACCGAACAGCCGGAAAACACCTGCCAGACCCGTCTGAACAACCTGCCGAGCACGCCGGACCCACCTGCTCGACTCGCCGGAACCACCTACCTGACATGCCCAAATCACCAGCCGGGTATGCCAGAACCACTTGGCGGACACTCCGGAATCATCTGCCGGACATGCCGGAACCAGCTCCCATACACACCAGAACCACGTGCCGGAGACGCCGGAAGCACCTGCCGAGCATGCCGGAGCCACCTGCTCGACTCGCCAGAAACACCTGCCGGACACGCCAAAATCACCTGCCGGGTACGCCAGAACCACCTGGCCGACACTCCGAAACCACCTGTCGCGCATGCCGGAACCACCTCTCAGACGTGCCGGAAGCACGTGCCGGACACGCCGGAATCACCTACCGGACAGACCGGAACCACCTGCCGAGCACGCCGGAGCCACCTGTTCGACTCGCTGGAACCACCTGCCGGACAGGCCAATATCAACTGCTGGCTATGCCAGAACCACCTGGGGGACGGTCCAGAATCACCTGCCAGCCATGGCGGAACCACGTCTCAGACGTACCAGAACCACCTGCTGGAGAAGCTGGAAACACGTCCTGGACAGTCTGGAACCACCTGCCGGCCAAGCCTGAACCACCTGCCAAGCACAACGGAACAACCTGCCAGACACGCCAAAATCACCTGCGTGTTATGCCAGAACCATTTGGAGGACTCTCTGGGATGACCCTCCGGGCATGCCGGAACCACCTCTCAGACGTGCCAGAACCATGTGGCGGACAGTCCGGAATCACCTGTTGGGCATGCGCAGCCACCTCTGAGACATACCAGAACCACATGCCGTGCAGGCTGGAACCACCTACCGGACAGACCGGAATCACCTTTCGGGCATGCCGGAACCACCTGTCAGATGTGGCAGAAACACGTGCCGGAGACGCCGGAAGCACCTGCCAAGCACGTTGGAACCACCTGCTCGACTCGCCAGAACCACCTGCCGATCACGCAAAAATCACCTGCCGGCTACGCCACAACCAGTTGGTGAACACTTTGGAATCACCTGCCAGGCTTGCTGGAACCACCTGCCAGGCATGCCAAAATCACCTGCCAACTACGCCAGAACCGCTTGGCGGACACTGCGGAAACACCTGTCGGGCCGGCTGGAACCACATCTCAGACGTGCCAGAAACGTGTTCATGAGATGCTGGAACCACACCCCGAACAGACGGATACCACCTGCCAGAACCGCCTGAACCACCTGATGAGCACGCCGGAACCACCTGCTCGACTCACCGGTACCACCTCCCTGACACGCCAAAATCACCTGCTGGGTATGCCAGAACCACTTGGCGGACACTCCGGAATCATCTGCCGGACATGCCGGAACCAGCTCTCAGACACACCAGAACCAAGTGCCGGAGACGCCGGAAGCACCTGCCGAGCATGCCGGAGCCACCTGCTCGACTCGCCAGAAACACCTGCCGGACACGCCAAAATCACCTGCCGGGTATGCCAGAACCACCTGGCGGACACTACGGAATCACCTGCCGCGCATGCCGGAACCACCTTTCAGACGTGCCGGAAGCACGTGCCAGACACGCCGGAAACACCTACCGGACAGACCGGAACCACCTGCCAAGAACGCCGGAGCCACCTGTTCGACTCGCTGGAACCACCTGCCGGACAGGCCAATATCAACTGCTGGCTATGCCAGAACCACCTGGGGGACAGTCCGGGATCACCTGCCAGCCATGGCGCAACCACCTCTCAGACGTACCAGAACCACCTGCCGGAGAAGCTGGAAACACGTCCTGGACACACTGGAACCACGTGACGGCCATGCCTGAACCACCTGCCGAGCACGGCGGAACCACCTGCCGGACACGCCAAAATCACATGCGGGCTACGCCAGAACCACTTGGACGACTCTCCGAAATGACCTGCCGGGCATGTTGGAACCACCTCTCAGACGTGCCAGAAGCACGTGGCGGACGGTCCGGAATCACCTGTTGGGCATACGCAACCACCTCTGACACGTACCAGAACCACGTGCCGTGCACGCCGGAACCACCTACCGGACAGACCGGAATCCACTTTTGGGCATGCCGGAACCACCAGTCAGATGTGCCAGAAACACGTGCCGGAGACGCCGGAAGCACCTGCCGAGCACGTCGCAACCACCTGCTCAACTCGCCTGAACCACCTGCCGGACACGCCAAAATCACCTGCCCGCTACACCAGCACCACTTCGGGGACAAGCCGGAATCACGTGAGGGGCATGCCGGCACAGCCTCTCAGACTGAACCTCGTGCCGGACACCACAGAACCACCTGCCGGACAGACCAGAACCACATGTCGGACACGCCGGAACCACCGGCTCGACCCGCCGGAACGACCGCTGGACATGCAAAATCACCTGCCGGCTACGCCGGAAACACTTGGGGAACACTCCGGAATCACCTGCCGGGCATGACGGAACCACCTCTCAGATATGCCAGAACCACGTGCCAATGACCCCGGAAGCACCTGCCGAGCACGCCGGAACCACCTGCTCGACTCGCCAGAACCACCTGCCGGACACGCAAAAATCACCTGCCGGCTACGCCACAACCAGTTGGGGAAGACTTCGGAATCACCTGCCGGGCTTGCTGGAACCACCTGCCGGTCATGCCAAAATCACCTGCCAACTACGCCAGTACCACTTGGCGGACACTGTGGAAACACCTGTCGGACCGGCCGGAACCACATCTCAGACGTGCCAGAACCATGTGCATCAGATGCTGGAACCACACCCCGAACAGACGGAAAACACCTGCCAGACCCGTCTGAACCACCTGCCGAGCACGCCGGAGCCACCTGCTCGACTCGCCGCAACCACCTACCTGACATGCCCAAATCACCAGCCGGGTATGCCAGAACCACTTGGCGGACACTCCGGAATCATCTGCCGGACATGCCGGAACCAGCTCTCAGACACACCAGAACCACGTGCCGGAGACGCCGGAAGCACCTGCCGAGCATGCCGGAGCCACCTGCTCGACTCGCCAGAAACACCTGCCGGACACGCCAAAATCACCTGCCGGGTACGCCAGAACCACCTGGCGGACACTCCGAAATCACCTGTCGCGCATGCCGGAACCACCTCTCAGACGTGCCGGAAGCACGTGCCGGACACGCCGGAATCACCTACCGGACAGACCGGAACCACCTGCCGAGCACGCCGGAGCCACCTGTTCGACTCGCTGGAACCACCTGCCGGACAGGCCAATATCAACTGCTGGCTATGCCAGAACCACCTGGGGGACGGTCCGGAATCACCTGCCAGCCATGGCGGAACCACCTCTCAGACGTACCAGAACCACCTGCCGGAGAAGCTGGAAACACGTCCTGGACAGTCTGGAACCACCTGCCGGCCAAGCCTGAACCACCTGCCAAGCACAACGGAATAACCTGCCAGACACGCCAAAATCACCTGCGTGTTATGCCAGAACCACTTGGAGGACTCTCTGGGATGACCTGCCAGGCATGCCGGAACCACCTCTCAGACGTGCCAGAACCACGTGCCGGAGAAGCTGGAAACACGTCCTGGACAGACTGGAACCACGTGAGGGCCATGCCTGAACCACATGCCGAGCACGGCGGAACCACCTGCCGGACATGCCAAAATCACCTGCGTGTTAGGCCAGAACCACTTGGAGGACTCTCTGGGATGACCTGCCGGGCATGCCGGAACCACCTCTCAGACGTGCCAGAACCATGTGGCGGACAGTCCGGAATCACCTGTTGGGCATGCGCAACCACCTCTGAGACGTACCAGAACCACATGCCGTGCAGGCTGGAACCACCTACCGGACACACCGGAATCAACTTTCGGGCATGCAGGAACCACCTGTCAGATGTGCCAGAAACACGTGCCGGAGATGCCGGAAGCACCTGCCAAGCACGTTGGAACCACCTGCTCAACTCGCCTGAACCACCTGCCGGACATGCCAAAATCACCTGCTGACTATGCCAGAACCACTTGGCGAACACTCCGGAATCACTTGCCGGGCATGCAGTAACCACCTCTCAGACATGCCAGAACCCCGTGCCAATGACCCCTGAAGCACCAGCCGAGCACGCCGGAACCGCCTGCTCGACTCGCCAGAACCACCTGCCGATCACTCAAAAATCACCTGCCGGCTACGCCACAACCAGTTGGTGAACACTTTGGAATCACCTGCCAGGCTTGCTGGAACCACCTGCCAGTCATGCCAAAATCACCTGCCAACTACGCCAGAACCGCTTGGCGGACACTGCGGAAACACCTGTCGGGCCGGCTGGAACCACATCTCAGACGTGCCAGAAACGTGTTCATGAGATGCTGGAACCACACCCCGAACAGACGGATACCACCTGCCAGAACCGCCTGAACCACCTGCTGAGCACGCCGGAACCACCTGCTCGACTCACCGGTACCACCTCCCTAACACGCCAAAATCACCTGCTGGGTATGCCAGAACCACTTGGCGGACACTCCGGAATCATCTGCCGGACATGCCGGAACCAGCTCTCAGACACACCAGAACCAAGTGCTGGAGACGCCAGAAGCACCTGCCGAGCATGCCGGAGCCAACTGCTCGACTCGCCAGAAACACCTGCCGGACACGCCAAAATCACCTGCCGGGTATGCCAGAACCAACTGGCGGACACTCCGAAATCACCTGTCGCGCATGCCGGAACCGCCTCTCAGACGTGCCGGAAGCACGTGCCGGACACGCCGGAATCACCTACCGGACAGACCGGAACCACCTGCTGAGCACGCCGGAGCCACCTGTTCGACTCGCTGGAACCACCTGCCGGACAGGCCAATATCAACTGCTGGCTATGCCAGAACCACCTGGGGGACGGTCCGGAATCACCTGCCAGCCATGGCGCAACCACCTCTCAGACGTACCAGAACCACCTGCCGGACAAGCTGGAAACACGTCCTGGACAGTCTGGAACCACCTGCCGGCCAAGCCTGAACCACCTGCCAAGCACAACGGAACAACCTGCCAGACACGCCAAAATCACCTGCGGGCTACGCCAGAACCACTTGGACGACTCTCCGAAATGACCTGCCGGGCATGTTGGAACCACCTCTCAGACGTGCCAGAAGCACGTGGCGGACAGTCCGGATTCACCTGTTGGGCATACGCAACCACCTCTGAGACGTACCAGAACCACGTGCCGTGCACGCCGGAACCACCTACCGGACAGACCGGAATCAACTTTTGGGCATGCCGGAACCACCAGTCAGATGTGCCAGAAACACGTGCCGGAGACGCCGGAAGCACCTGCCGAGCACGTCGCAACCACCTGCTCAACTCGCCTGAACCACCTGCCGGACACGCCAAAATCACCTGCCCGCTACACCAGCACCACTTCGGGGACAAGCCGGAATCACGTGAGGGGCATGCCGGCACAGCCTCTCAGACTGAACCTCGTGCCGGACACCACAGAACCACCTGCCGGACATACCGGAAGCACCTGCCGGACACGCCGGAACCACCAGCTCGACCCGCCGGAACGACCGCTGGACATGCAAAATCACCTGCCGGCTACGCCGGAAACACTTGGCGAACACCCCGGAATCACCTGCCGGGCATGCCGGAACCACCTCTCAGATATGCCAGAACCACGTGCCAATGACCCCGGAAGCACCTGCCGAGCACGCCGGAACCACCTGCTCGACTCGCCAGAACCACCTGCCGGACACGCAGAAATCACCTGCCGGCTACGCCACAACCAGTTGGGGAACACTTCGGAATCACCTGCCGGGCTTGCTGGAACCACCTGCTGGTCATGCCAAAATCACCTGCCAACTACGCCAGTACCACTTGGCGGACACTGTGGAAACACCTGTCGGGCCGGCCGGAACCACATCTCAGACGTGCCAGAACCATGTGCATGAGATGCTGGAACCACACCCCGAACAGACGGAAAACACCTGCCAGACCCGTCTGAACAACCTGCCGAGCACGCTGGAGCCACCTGCTCGACTCGCCGGAACCACCTACCTGACATGCCCAAATCACCAGCCGGGTAAGCCAGAACCACTTGGCGGACACTCCGGAATCATCTGCCGGACATGCCGGAACCAGCTCTCAGACACACCAGAACCACGTGCCGGAGACGCCGGAAGCACCTGCCGCGCATGCCGGAGCCACCTGCTCGACTCACCAGACTCACCTGCCGGACAGACCAAAATCACCTGCCGGGTACGCCAGAACACCCTGTCGGACACTCCGAAACCACCTGTCGCGCATGCCGGAACCACCTCTCAGACGTGCCGGAAGCAAGTGCCGGACACGCCGGAATCACCTACCGGACAGACCGGAACCACCTGCCGAGCACGCCGGAGCCACCTGTTCGACTCGCTGGAACCACCTGCCGGACAGGCCAATATCAACTGCTGGCTATGCCAGAACCACCTGGGGGACGGTCCGGAATCACCTGCCAGCCATGGCGGAACCACCTCTCAGACGTACCAGAACCACCTGCCGGAGAAGCTGGAAACACGTCCTGGACAGTCTGGAACCACCTGCCGGCCAAGCCTGAACCACCTGCCAAGCACAACGGAACAACCTGCCAGACACGCCAAAATCACCTGCGTGTTATGCCAGAACCACTTGGAGGACTCTCTGGGATGACCTGCCGGGCATGCCGGAACCACCTCTCAGACGTGCCAGAACCATGTGGCGGACAGTCCGGAATCACCTGTTGGGCATGCGCAACCACCTCTGAGACGTACCAGAACCACATGCAATGCAGGCTGGAACCACCTACCGGACAGACCGGAATCACCTTTCGGGCATGCCGGAACCACCTGTCAGATGTGCCAGAAACACGTGCCGGAGACGCCGGAAGCACCTGCCAAGCACGTTGGAACCACCTGCTCAACTCGCCTGAACCACCTGCCGGACATGCCAAAATCACCTGCCGACTATGCCAGAACCACTTGGCGAACACTCCGGAATCACTTGCCGGGCATGCAGGAACCACCTCTCAGACATGCCAGAACCCCGTGCCAATGACCCCGGAAGCACCAGCCGAGCACGCCGGAACCACCTGCTCGACTCGCCAGAACCACCTGCCGATCACGCAAAAATCACCTTCCGGCTACGCCACAACCAGTTGGTGAACACTTTGGAATCACCTGCCAGGCTTGCTGGAACCACCTGCCAGTCATGCCAAAATCACCTGCCAACTACGCCAGAACCACTTGGCGGACACTGCGGAAACACCTGTCGGGCCGGCTGGAACCACATCTCAGACGTGCCAGAAACGTGTTCATGAGATGCTGGAACCACACCCCGAACAGACGGATACCACCTGCCAGAACCGCCTGAACCACCTGATGAGCACGCCGGAGCCACCTGATCGACTCACCGGTACCACCTCACTGACACGCCAAAATCACCTGCTGGGTATGCCAGAACCACCTGCCGGACAGACCGGAACCACCTGCCGGACACGCCGGAACCACCGGCTCGACCCACAGAAACGACCGCTGGACATGCAAAATCACCTGCCGGCTATGCCGGAAACACTTGGCGAACACTCCAGAATCACCTGCCGGGCATGCCGGAACCACCTCTCAGATATGCTAGAACCACGTGCCAATGACCCCGGAAGCACCTGCCGAGCACGCCGGAACCACCTGCTCGACTCGCCAGAACCACCTGCCGGACACGCAAAAATCACCTGCCGGCTACGCCACAACCAGTTGGGGAACACTTCGGAATCACCTGCCGGGCTTGCTGGAACCACCTGCCGGTCATGCCAAAATCACCTGCCAACTACGCCAGTACCACTTGGCGGACACTGTGGAAACACCTGTCGGGCCGGCCGGAACCACATCTCAGACGTGCCAGAATCATGTGCATGAGATGCTGGAACCACACCCCGAACAGACAGAAAACACCTGCCAGACCTGTCTGAACAACCTGCCGAGCACGCCAGAGCCACCTGCTCGAATCGCCGGAACCACCTACCTGACATGCCAAAATCACGAGCTGGGTATGCCAGAACCACTTGGCGGACACTCCGGAATCATCTGCCGGACATGCCGGAACCAGCTCTCAGACACACCGGAACCACGTGCCGGAGACGCCGGAAGCACCTGCCGAGCATGCCGGAGCCACCTGCTCGACTCGCCAGAAACACCTGCCGGACACGCCAAAATCACCTGCCGGGTACGCCAGAACCACCTGTCGGACACTCCGAAACCACCTGTCGCGCATGCCGGAACCACCTCTCAGACGTGCCGGAAGCACGTGCCGGACACGCCGGAATCACCTACCGGACAGACCGGAACCACCTGCCGAGCACGCCGGAGCCACCTGTTCGACTCGCTGGAACCACCTGCCGGACAGGCCAATATCAACTGCTGGCTATGCCAGAACCACCTGGGGGACGGTCCGGGATCACCTGCCAGCCATGGCGGAACCACCTCTCACACGTACCAGAACCACCTGCCGGACAAGCTGGAAACACGTCCTGGACAGTCTGGAACCACCTGCCGGCCAAGCCTGAACCACCTGCCAAGCACAACGGAACTACCTGCCAGACACGCCAAAATCACCTGCGGGCTACGCCAGAACCACTTGGACGACTCTCCGAAATGACCTGCCGGGCATGTTGGAACCACCTCTCAGACGTGCCAGAAGCACGTGGCTGACAGTCCGGAATCACCTGTTGGGCATACGCAACCACCTCTGACACGTACCAGAACCACGTGCCGTGAACGCCGGAACCACCTACCGGACAGACCGGAATCCACTTTTGGGCATGCCGGAACCACCAGTCAAATGTGCCAGAAACACGTGCCGGAGACGCCGGAAGCACCTGCCGAGCACGTCGCAACCACCTGCTCAACTCGCCTGAACCACCTGCCGGACACGCCAAAATCACCTGCCCGCTACACCAGCACCACTTCGGGGACAAGCCGGAATCACGTGAGGGGCATGCCGGCACAGCCTCTCAGACTGAACCTCGTGCCGGACACCACAGAACCACCTGCCGGACAGACCGGAACCACCTGCCGGACACGCCGGAACCACCGGCTCGACCCGCCGGAACGACCGCTGGACATTCAAACTCACCTGCTGGCTACGCCGGAAACACTTGGTGAACACTCCGGAATCACCTGCCGGGCATGCCGGAACCACCTCTCAGATATGCCAGAACCACGTGCCAATGACCCCGGAAGCACCTGCCGAGCATGCCGGAACCACCTGCTCGACTCGCCAGAACCACCTGCCGGACACGCAAAAATCATCTGCCGGCTACGCCACAACCAGTTGGGGAACACTTCGGAATCACCTGCCGGGCTTGCCGGAACCACCTGCCGGTCATGCCAAAATCACCTGCCAACTACGCCAGTACCACTTGGCGGACACTGTGGAAACACCTGTCGGGCCGGCCGGAACCACATCTCAGACGTGCCAGAACCATGTGCATAAGATGCTGGAACCACAACCCAAACAGACGGAAAACACCTGCCAGACCCGTCTGAACAACCTGCCGAGCACACCGGGGCCACCTGCTCGACTCGCCGGAACCACCTACCTGACATGCCCAAATCACCAGCCGGGTATGCCAGAACCACTTGGCGGACACTCCGGAATCATCTGCCGGACATGCCGGAACCAGCTCTCAGACACACCAGAACCACGTGCCGGAGACGCCGGAAGCACCTGCCGAGCATGCCGGAGCCACCTGCTCGACTCGCCAGAAACACCTGCCGGACACGCCAAAATCACCTGCCGGGTACGCCAGAACCACCTGCCGGACACTCCGAAATCACCTGTCGCGCATGCCGGAACCACCTCTCAGACGTGCCGGAAGCACGTGCCGGACACGCCGGAATCACCTACCGGACAGACCGGAACCACCTGCCGAGCACGCCGGAGCCACCTGTTCGACTCGCTGGAGCCACCTGCCGGACAGGCCAATATCAACTGCTGGCTATGCCAGAACCACCTGGGGGACGGTCCGGAATCACCTGCCAGCCATGGCGCAACCACGTCTCAGACGTACCAGAACCACCTGCCGGACAAGCTGTAAACACGTCCTGGACAGTCTGGACCACCTGCCGGCCAAGCCTGAACCACCTGCCAAGCACAACGGAACAACCTGCCAGACACGCCAAAATCACCTGCGTGTTATGCCTGAACCACTTGGAGGACTCTCTGGGATGACCTGCCGGGCATGCCGGAACCACCTCTCAGACGTGCCAGAACCATGTGGCGGACAGTCCGGAATCACCTGTTGGGCATGCGCAACCACCTCTGAGACGTACCGGAACCACATGCCGTGCAGGCTGGAATCACCTACAGGACAGACCGGAATCACCTTTCGGGCATGCCGGAACCACCTGTCAGATGTGCCAGAAACACGTGCCGGAGACGCCGGAAGCACCTGCCAAGCACGTTGGAACCACATGCTCAACTCGCCTGAACCACCTGCCGGACATGCCAAAATCACCTGCCGACTATGCCAGAACCACTTGGCGAACACTCCGGAATCACCTGCCGGGCATGCAGGAACCACCTCTCAGACATGCCAGAACCCCGTGCCAATGACCCCGGAAGCACCAGCCGAGCACGCCGGAACCACCTGCTCGACTCGCCAGAACCACCTGCCGATCACGCAAAAATCACCTGCCGGCTACGCCACAACCAGTTGGTGAACACTTTGGAATCACCTGCCAGGCTTGCTGGAACCACCTGCCAGTCATGCCAAAATCACCTGCCAACTACGCCAGAACCGCTTGGCGGACACTGCGGAAACACCTGTCGGGCCGGCTGGAACCACATCTCAGACGTGCCAGAAACGTGTTCATGAGATGCTGGAACCACACCCCGAACAGACGGATACCACCTGCCAGAACCGCCTGAACCACCTGATGAGCACGCCGGAACCACCTGCTCGACTCACCGGTACCACCTCCCTGACACGCCAAAATCACCTGCTGGGTATGCCAGAACCACTTGGCGGACACTCCGGAATCATCTGCCGGACATGCCGGAACCAGCTCTCAGACACACCAGAACCAAGTGCCGGAGACGCCGGAAGCACCTGCCGAGCATGCCGGAGCCACCTGCTCGACTCGCCAGAAACACCTGCCGGACACGCCAAAATCACCTGACGGGTATGCCACAACCACCTGGCGGACACTACGGAATCACCTGCCGCGCATGCCGGAACCACCTCTCAGACGTGCCGGAAGCACGTGCCAGACACGCCGGAAACACCTACCGGACAGACCGGAACCACCTGCCAAGAACGCCGGAGCCACCTGTTCGACTCGCTGGAACCACCTGCCGGACAGGCCAATATCAACTGCTGGCTATGCCAGAACCACCTGGGGGACAGTCCGGGATCACCTGCCAGCCATGGCGGAACCACCTCTCAGACGTACCAGAACCACCTGCCGGAGAAGCTGGAAACACGTCCTGGACAGACTGGAACCACGTGACGGCCATGCCTGAACCACCTGCCGAGCACGGCGGAACCACCTGCCGGACACGCCAAAATCACCTGCGGGCTACGCCAGAACCACTTGGACGACTCTCCGAAATGACCTGCCGGGCATGTTGGAACCACCTCTCAGACGTGCCAGAAGCACGTGGCGGACGGTCCGGAATCACCTGTTGGGCATACGCAACCACCTCTGACACGTACCAGAACCACGTGCCGTGCACGCCGGAACCACCTACCGGACAGACCGGAATCCACTTTTGGGCATGCCGGAACCACCAGTCAGATGTGCCAGAAACACGTGCCGGAGACGCCGGAAGCACCTGCCGAGCACGTCGCAACCACCTGCTCAACTCGCCTGAACCACCTGCCGGACACGCCAAAATCACCTGCCCGCTACACCAGCACCACTTCGGGGACAAGCCGGAATCACGTGAGGGGCATGCCGGCACAGCCTCTCAGACTGAACCTCGTGCCGGACACCACAGAACCACCTGCCGGACAGACCGGAACCACCTGCCGGACACGCCGGAACCACCGGCTCGACCCGCCGGAACGACCGCTGGACATGCAAAATCACCTGCCGGCTACGCCGGAAACACTTGGCGAACACTCCGGAATCACCTGCCGGGCATGCCGGAACCACCTCTCAGATGTGCCAGAACCATGTGCCGGACTCCGGAAGCACCTGCTGAGCATGCGGAACCACCTGCTCGACTCGTACCAGAACCACCTGCCGGACAGGCTGGAACCACCTACCGGACAGACCGGAATCACGTTTCGGGCATGCCGGAACCACCTGTCAGATGTGCCAGAAACACGTGCCGGAGACGCCGCAACCACTTGCGAAGCACGTTGGAATCACCTGCTCGACTCGCCGGAACCACCTGCCGGACATGCCAAAATCACCTGCCGACTACGCCAGAACCACTTGGCGAACACTGTGGAATCACTTGTCGGGCCGGCAGGAACCACCTCTCAGACGTGCCAGAACCACGTGCCAATGATGCTGGAAGCACCAGCCGAGCAGCCGGAAAACACCTGCTCGACCCGTCAGAACCACCTGCCGATCACGCAAAATCGCCTTCCGGCTACGCCACAACCAGTTGGTGAACACTCGGAATCACCTGCTAGGCTTGCCGGAACCACCTACCAGACATGCCAAAATCACCAGCCGGGTACGCCAGAACCACTTGGCGGACACTCCGGAATCATCTGCCGGACATGCCGGAACCAGCTCTCAGACACACCAGAACCACGTGCCGGAGACGCCGGAAGCACCTGCCGAGCATGCCGGAGCCACCTGCTCGACTCGCCAGAAACACCTGCCGGACACGCCAAAATCACCTGCCGGGTACGCCAGAACCACCTGGCGGACACTACGAAATCACCTGCCGCGCATGCCGGAACCACCTCTCAGACGTGCCGGAAGCACGTGCCAGACACGCCGGAAACACCTACCGGACAGACCGGAACCACCTGCCAAGAACGCCGGAGCCACCTGTTCGACTCGCTGGAACCACCTGCCGGACAGGCCAATATCAACTGCTGGCTATGCCAGAACCACCTGGGGGACAGTCCGGGATCACCTGCCAGCCATGGCGCAACCACCTCTCAGACGTACCAGAACCACCTGCCGGACAAGCTGGAAACACGTCCTGGACAGTCTGGAACCACCTGCCGGCCAAGCCTGAACCACCTGCCAAGCACCACGGAACAACCTGCCAGACACGCCAAAATCACCTGCGTGTTATGCCAGAACCACTTGGAGGACTCTCTGGGATGACCTGCCGGGCATGCCGGAACCACCTCTCAGACGTGCCAGAACCATGTGGCGGACAGTCCGGAATCACCTGTTGGGCATGCGCAACCACCTCTGAGACGTACCAGAACCACGTGCCGTGCACGCCGGAACCACCTACCGGACAGACCGGAATCCACTTTTGGGCATGCCGGAACCACCAGTCAGATGTGCCAGAAACACGTGCCGGAGACGCCGGAAGCACCTGCCGAGCACGTCGCAACCACCTGCTCAACTCGCCTGAACCACCTGCCGGACAAGCCAAAATCACCTGCCCGCTACACCAGCACCACTTCGGGGACAAGCCGGAATCACGTGAGGGGCATGCCGGCACAACCTCTCAGACTGCACCACGTGCCGGACACCACAGAACCACCTGCCGGACAGACCGGAACCACCTGCCGGACACGCCGGAACCACCGGCTCGACCCGCCGGAACGACCGCTGGACATGCAAAATCACCTGCCGGCTACGCCGGAAACACTTGGCGAACACTCCGGAATCACCTGCCGGGCATGACGGAACCACCTCTCAGATATGCCAGAACCACGTGCCAATGACCCCGGAAGCACCTGCCGAGCATGCCGGAACCACCTGCTCGACTCGCCAGAACCACCTGCCGGACACGCAAAAATCACCTGCCGGCTACGCCACAACCAGTTGGGGAACACTTCGGAATCACCTGCCGGGCTTGCTGGAACCACCTGCCGGTCATGCCAAAATCACCTGCCAAGTACGCCAGTACCACTTGGCGGACACTGTGGAAACACCTGTCGGGCCGGCCGGAACCACATCTCAGACGTGCCAGAACCATGTGCATGAGATGCTGGAACCGCACCCCGAACAGACGGAAAACACCTGCCAGACCCGTCTGAACAACCTGCCGAGCACGCCGGAGCCACCTGCTCGACTCGCCGCAACCACCTACCTGACATGCCCAAATCACCAGCCGGGTATGCCAGAACCACTTGGCGGACACTCCGGAATCATCTGCCGGACATGCCGGAACCAGCTCTCAGACACACCAGAACCACGTGCCGGAGACGCCGGAAGCACCTGCCGAGCATGCCGGAGCCACCTGCTCGACTCGCCAGAAACACCTGCCGGACACGCCAAAATCACCTGCCGGGTACGCCAGAACCACCTGGCGGACACTCCGAAATCACCTGTCGCGCATGCCGGAACCACCTCTCAGACGTGCCGGAAGCACGTGCCGGACACGCCGGAATCACCTACCGGACAGACCGGAACCACCTGCCGAGCACGCCGGAGCCACCTGTTCGACTCGCTGGAACCACCTGCCGGACAGGCCAATATCAACTGCTGGCTATGCCAGAACCACCTGGGGGACGGTCCGGAATCACCTGCCAGCCATGGCGGAACCACCTCTCAGACGTACCAGAACCACCTGCCGGAGAAGCTGGAAACACGTCCTGGACAGTCTGGAACCACCTGACGGCCATGCCTGAACCACCTGCCAAGCACGACGGGACAACCTGCCAGACACGCCAAAATCACCTGCGGGTTACGCCAGAACCATTTGGAGGACTCTCTGGGATGACCTGCCGGGCATGCCGGAACCACCTCTCAGACGTGCCTGAGCCATGTGTCGGACAGTCCGGAATCACCTGTTGGGCATGCGCAACCACCTCTGAGACGTACCAGAACCACGTGCCGTGCAGGCTGGAACCACCTACCGGACAGACCGGAATCAACTTTCGGGCATGCCGGAACCACCTGTCAGATGTGCCAGAAACACGTGCCGGAGACGCCGGAAGCACCTGCCGAGCACGTCGGAACCACCTGCTCAACTCGCCTGAACCACCTGCCGGACATGCCAAAATCACCTGCCGACTATGCCAGAACCACTTGGCGAACACTCCGGAATCACTTGCCGGGCATGCCGGAACCACCTCTCAGACATGCCAGAACCCCGTGCCAATGACCCCGGAAGCACCAGGCGAGCACGCCGGAACCACCAGCTCGACTCGCCAGAAGCACCTGCCGATCACGCAAAAATCACCTGCCGGCTACGCCACAACCAGTTGGTGAACACTTTGGAATCACCTGCCAGGCTTGCTGGAACCACCTGCCAGTCATGCCAAAATCACCTGCCAACTACGCCAGAACCGCTTGGCGGACACTGCGGAAACACCTGTCGGGCCGGCTGGAACCACATCTCAGACGTGCCAGAAACGTGTTCATGAGATGCTGGAACCACACCCAGAACAGACGGATACCACCTGCCAGAACCGCCTGAACCACCTGCTGAGCACGCCGGAACCACCTGCTCGACTCACCGGTACCACCTCCCTGACACGCCAAAATCACCTGCTGGGTATGCCAGAACCACTTGGCGGACACTCCGGAATCATCTGCCGGACATGCCGGAACCAGCTCTCAGACACACCAGAACCAAGTGCCGGAGACGCCGGAAGCACCTGCCGAGCATGCCGGAGCCACCTGCTCGACTCGCCAGAAACACCTGCCGGACACGCCAAAATCACCTGCCGGGTATGCCAGAACCACCTGGCGGACACTCCGGAATCACCTGCCGCGCATGCCGGAACCACCTCTCAGACGTGCCGGAAGCACGTGCCAGACACGCCGGAAACACCTACCGGACAGACCGGAACCACCTGCTTGGAACGCCGGAGCCACCTGTTCGACTCGCTGGAACCACCTGCCGGACAGGCCAATATCAACTGCTGGCTATGCCAGAACCACCTGGGGGACAGTCCGGGATCACCTGCCAGCCATGGCGGAACCACCTCTCACACGTACCAGAACCACCTGCCGGAGAAGCTGGAAACACGTCCTGGACAGACTGGAACCACGTGACGGCCATGCCTGAACCACCTGCCGAGCACGGCGGAACCACCTGCCGGACACGCCAAAATCACCTGCGGGCTACGCCAGAACCACTTGGACGACTCTCCGAAATGACCTGCCGGGCATGTTGGAACCACCTCTCAGACGTGCCAGAAGCACGTGGCGGACAGTCCGGAATCACCTGTTGGGCATACGCAACCACCTCTGAGACGTACCAGAACCACGTGCCGTGCACGCCGGAACCACCTACCGGACAGACCGGAATCCACTTTTGGGCATGCCGGAACCACCAGTCAGATGTGCCAGAAACACGTGCCGGAGACGCCGGAAGCACCTGCCGAGCATGTCGCAACCACCTGCTCAACTCGCCTGAACCACCTGCCGGACACGCCAAAATCACCTGCCCGCTACACCAGCACCACTTCGGGGACAAGCCGGAATCACGTGAGGGGCATGCCGGCACAGCCTCTCAGACTGAACCTCGTGCCGGACACCACAGAACCACCTGCCGGACAGACCGGAACCACCTGCCGGACACGCCGGAACCACCGGCTCGACCCGCCGGAACGACCGCTGGACATGCAAACTCACCTGCCGGCTACGCCGGAAACACTTGGAGAACACTCCGGAATCACTTGCCGGGCATGCAGGAACCACCTCTCAGACATGCCAGAACCCCGGGCCAATGACCCCGGAAGCACCAGCCGAGCACGCCGGAACCGCCTGCTCGACTCGCCAGAACCACCTGCCGATCACGCAAAAATCACCTGCCGGCTACGCCACAACCAGTTGGTGAACACTTTGGAATCACCTGCCAGGCTTGCTGGAACCACCTGCCAGTCATGCCAAAATCACCTGCCAACTACGCCAGAACCGCTTGGCGGACACTGCGGAAACACCTGTCGGGCCGGCTGGAACCACATCTCACACGTGCCAGAAACGTGTTCATGAGATGCTGGAACCACACCCCGAACAGACGGATACCACCTGCCAGAACCGCCTGAACCACCTGCCGAGCACGCAGGAACCACCTGTTCGACTCACCGGTATCACCTCCCTGACACGCCAAAATCACCTGCTGGGTATGCCAGAACCACTTGGCGGACACTCCGGAATCATCTGCCGGACATGCCGGAACCAGCTCTCAGACACACCAGAACCAAGTGCCGGAGACGCCGGAAGCACCTACCGAGAATGCCGGAGGCACCTGCTCGACTCGCCAGAAACACCTGCCGGACACTCCAAAATCACCTGCCGGGTATGCCAGAACCACCTGGCGGACATTCCGAAATCACCTGTCGCGCATGCCGGAACCACCTCTCAGACGTGCCGGAAGCACGTGTCAGACACGCCGGAAACACCTACCGGACAGACCGGAACCACCTGCCAAGAACGCCGGAGCCACCTGTTCGACTCGCTGGAACCACCTGCCGGACAGGCCAATATCAACTGCTGGCTATGCCAGAACCACCTGGGGGACAGTCCGGGATCACCTGCCAGCCATGGCGGAACCACCTCTCAGACGTACCAGAACCACCTGCCGGAGAAGCTGGAAACACGTCCTGGACAGACTGGAACCACGTGACGGCCATGCCTGAACCACCTGCCGAGCACGGCGGAACCACCTGCCGGACACGCCGAAATCACCTGCCGGGTACGCCAGAACCACCTGGCGGACACTCCGAAATCACCTGTCGCGCATGCCGTAACCACCTCTCAGACGTGCCGGAAGCACGTGCCGGACACGCCGGAATCACCTACCGGACAGACCGGAACCACCTGCTGAGCACGCCGGAGCCACCTGTTCGACTCGCTGGAACCACCTGCCGGACAGGCCAATATCAACTGCTGGCTATGCCAGAACCACCTCGGGGACGGTCCGGAATCACCTGCCAGCCATGGCGCAACCACCTCTCAGACGTACCAGAACCACCTGCCGGACAAGCTGGAAACACGTCCTGGACAGTCTGGAACCACCTGCCGGCCAAGCCAGAACCACCTGCCAAGCACAACGGAACAACCTGCCAGACACGCCAAAATCACCTGCGGGCTACGCCGGAACCACTTGGACGACTCTCCGAAATGACCTGCCGGGCATGTTGGAACCACCTCTCAGACGTGCCAGAAGCACGTGGCGGACAGTCCGGATTCACCTGTTGGGCATACGCAACCACCTCTGAGACGTACCAGAACCACGTGCCGTGCACGCCGGAACCACCTACCGGACAGACCGGAATCCACCTTTGGGCATGCCGGAACCACCAGTCAGATGTGCCAGAAACACGTGCCGGAGACACCGGAAGCACCTGCCGAGCACGTCTCAACCACCTGCTCCACTCGCCTGAACCACCTGCCGGACACGCCAAAATCACCTGCCCGCTACACCAGCACCACTTCGGGGACAAGCCGGAATCACGTGAGGGGCATGCCGGCACAGCCTCTCAGACTGAACCTCGTGCCGGACACCACAGAACCACCTGCCGGACAGACCGGAACCACCTGCCGGACACGCCGGAACCACCGGCTCGACCCGCCGGAACGACCGCTGGACATGCAAACTCACCTGCCGGCTACGCCGGAAACACTTGGCGAACACTCCGGAATCACCTGCCGGGCATGCCGGAACCACCTCTCAGATATGCCAGAACCACGTGCCAATGACCCCGGAAGCACCTGCCGAGCACGCCGGAACCACCTGCTCGACTCGCCAGAACCACCTGCCGGACACGCAAAAATCACCTGCCGGCTACGCCACAACCAGTTGGGGAACACTTCGGAATCACCTGCCGGGCTTGCTGGAACCACCTGCCGGTCATGCAAAAATCACCTGCCTACTACGCCAGTACCACTTGGCGGACACTGTGGAAACACCTGTCGGGCCGGCCGGAACCACATCTCAGACGTGCCAGAACCATGTGCATGAGATGCTGGAACCACACCCCGAACAGACGGAAAACACCTGCCAGACCCGTCTGAACCAACTGCCGAGCACGCCGGAGCCACCTGCTCGACTCGCCGGAACCACCTACCTGACATGCCCAAATCACCAGCCGGGTATGCCAGAACCACTTGGCGGACACTCCGGAATCATCTGCCGGACATGCCGGAACCAGCTCTCAGACACACCAGAACAACGTGCCGGAGACGCCGGAAGCACCTGCCGAGCATGCCGGAGCCACCTGCTCGACTCACCAGAAACACCTGCCGGACACGCCAAAATCACCTGCCGGGTACGCCAGAACCACCTGGCGGACACTCCGAAATCACCTGTCGCGCATGCCGGAACCACCCCTCAGACGTGCCGGAAGCACGTGCCGGACACGCCGGAATCACCTACCGGACAGACCGGAACCACCTGCCGAGCACGCCGGAGCCACCTGTTCGACTCGCTGGAACCACCTGCCGGACAGGCCAATATCAACTGCTGGCTATGCCAGAACCACCTGGGGGACGGTCCGGAATCACCTGCCAGCCATGGCGGAACCACCTCTCAGACGTACCAGAACCACCTGCCGGAGAAGCTGGAAACACGTCCTGGACAGTCTGGAACCACCTGCCGGCCAAGCCTGAACCACCTGCCAAGCACAACGGAATAACCTGCCAGACACGCCAAAATCACCTGCGTGTTATGCCAGAACCACTTGGAGGACTCTCTGGGATGACCTGCCAGGCATGCCGGAAGCACCTCTCAGACGTGCCAGAACCATGTGGCGGACAGTCCGGAATCACCTGTTGGGCATGCGCAACCACCTCTGAGACGTACCAGAACCACATGCCGTGCAGGCTGGAACCACCTACCGGACAGACCGGAATCACCTTTCGGGCATGCCGGAACCACCTGTCAGATGTGCCAGAAACACGTGCCGGAGACGCCGGAAGCACCTGCCAAGCACGTTGGAACCACCTGCTCAACTCGGCTGAACCACCTGCCGGACATGCCAAAATCACCTGCCGACTATGCCAGAACCACTTGGAGAACACTCCGGAATCACTTGCCGGGCATGCAGGAACCACCTCTCAGACATGCCAGAACCCCGGGCCAATGACCCCGGAAGCAACAGCCGAGCACGCCGGAACCGCCTGCTCGACTCGCCAGAACCACCTGCCGATCACGCAAAAATCACCTGCCGGCTACGCCACAACCAGTTGGTGAACACTTTGGAATCACCTGCCAGGCTTGCTGGAACCACCTGCCAGTCATGCCAAAATCACCTGCCAACTACGCCAGAACCGCTTGGCGGACACTGCGGAAACACCTGTCGGGCCGGCTGGAACCACATCTCAGACGTGCCAGAAACGTGTTCATGAGATGCTGGAACCACACCCCGAACAGACGGATACCACCTGCCAGAACCGCCTGAACCACCTGCCGAGCACGCAGGAACCACCTGCTCGACTCACCGGTACCACCTCCCTGACACGCCAAAATCACCTGCTGGGTATGCCAGAACCACTTGGCGGACACTCCGGAATCATCTGCCGGACATGCCGGAACCAGCTCTCAGACACACCAGAACCAAGTGCCGGAGACGCCGGAAGCACCTACCGAGAATGCCGGAGCCACCTGCTCGACTCGCCAGAAACACCTGCCGGACACGCCAAAATCACCTGCCGGGTATGCCAGAACCACCTGGCGGAGACTCCGAAATCACCTGTCGCGCATGCCGGAACCACCTCTCAGACGTGCCGGAAGCACGTGCCAGACACGCCGGAAACACCTACCGGACAGATCGGAACCACCTGCCAAGAACGCCGGAGCCACCTGTTCAACTCGCTGGAACCACCTGCCGGACAGGCCAATATCAACTGCTGGCTATGCCAGAACCACCTGGGGGACGGTCCGGGATCACCTGCCAGCCATGGCGCAACCACCTCTCAGACGTACCAGAACCACCTGCCGGAGAAGCTGGAAACACGTCCTGGACAGACTGGAACCACGTGACGGCCATGCCTGAACCACCTGCCGAGCACGGCGGAACCACCTGCCGGACACGCCAAAATCACCTGCGGGCTACGCCAGAACCACTGGGACGACTCTCCGAAATGACCTGCCGGGCATGTTGGAACCACCTCTCAGACGTGCCAGAAGCACGTGGCGGACGGTCCGGAATCACCTGTTGGGCATACGCAACCACCTCTGAGACGTACCAGAACCACGTGCCGTGCACGCCGGAACCACCTACCGGACAGACCGGAATCAAATTTTGGGCATGCCCAAACCACCAGTCAGATGTGCCAGCAACACGTGCCGGAGACGCCAGAAGCGCCTGCCGAGCACGTCGCAAACACCTGCTCAACTCGCCTGAAGGACCTGCCGGACACGCCAAAATCACCTGCCCGCTACACCAGCACCACTTCGGGGACAAGCCGGAATCACGTGAGGGGCATGCCGGCACAGCCTCTCAGACTGAACCACGTGCCGGACACCACAGAACCACCTGCCGGACAGACCGGAACCACCTGCCGGACACGCCGGAACCACCGGCTCGACCCGCCGGAACGACCGCTGGACATGCAAACTCACCTGCCGGCTACGCCGGAAACACTTGGCGAACACTCCGGAATCACCTGCCGGGCATGCCGGAACCACCTCTCAGATATGCCAGAACCACGTGCCAATGACCCCGGAAGCACCTGCCGAGCACGACGGAACCACCTGCTCGACTCGCCAGAACCACCTGCCGGACACGCAAAAATCACCTGCCGGCTACGCCACAACCAGTTGGGGAAGACTTCGGAATCACCTGCCGGGCTTGCTGGAACCACCTGCCGGTCATGCCAAAATCACCTGCCAACTACGCCAGTACCACTTGGCGGACACTGTGGAAACACCTGTCGGGCCGGCCGGAACCACATCTCAGACGTGCCAGAACCATGTGCATGAGATGCTGGAACCACACCCCGAACAGACGGAAAACACCTGCCAGACCCGTCTGAACCACCTGCCGAGCACGCCGGAGCCACCTGCTCGACTCGCCGGAACCACCTACCTGACATGCCCAAATCACCAGCCGGGTATGCCAGAACCACTTGGCGGACACTCCGGAATCATCTGCCGGACATGCCGGAACCAGCTCTCAGACACACCAGAACCACGTGCCGGAGACGCCGGAAGCACCTGCCGAGCATGCCGGAGCCACCTGCTCGACTCGCCAGAAACACCTGCCGGACACGCCAAAATCACCTGCCGGGTACGCCAGAACCACCTGGCGGACACTCCGAAATCACCTGTCGCGCATGCCGGAACCACCTCTCAGACGTGCCGGAAGCACGTGCCGGACACGCCGGAATCACCTACCGGACAGACCGGAACCACCTGCCGAGCACGCCGGAGCCACCTGTTCGACTCGCTGGAACCACCTGCCGGACAGGCCAATATCAACTGCTGGCTATGCCAGAACCACCTGGGGGACGGTCCGGAATCACCTGCCAGCCATGGCGGAACCACCTCTCAGACGTACCAGAACCACCTGCCGGAGAAGCTGGAAACACGTCCTGGACAGTCTGGAACCACCTGCCGGCCAAGCCTGAACCACCTGCCAAGCACAACGGAATAACCTGCCAGACACGCCAAAATCACCTGCGTGTTATGCCAGAACCACTTGGAGGACTCTCTGGGATGACCTGCCAGGCATGCCGGAACCACCTCTCAGACGTGCCAGAACCATGTGGCGGACAGTCCGGAATCACCTGTTGGGCATGCGCAACCACCTCTGAGACGTACCAGAACCACATGCCGTGCAGGCTGGAACCACCTACCGGACAGACCGGAATCACCTTTCGGGCATGCCGGAACCACCTGTCAGATGTGCCAGAAACACGTGCCGGAGACGCCGGAAGCACCTGCCAAGCACGTTGGAACCACCTGCTCAACTCGGCTGAACCACCTGCCGGACATGCCAAAATCACCTGCCGACTATGCCAGAACCACTTGGAGAACACTCCGGAATCACTTGCCGGGCATGCAGGAACCACCTCTCAGACATGCCAGAACCCCGGGCCAATGACCCCGGAAGCACCAGCCGAGCACGCCGGAACCGCCTGCTCGACTCGCCAGAACCACCTGCCGATCACGCAAAAATCACCTGCCGGCTACGCCACAACCAGTTGGTGGAACACTTTGGAATCACCTGCCAGGCTTGCTGGAACCACCTGCCAGTCATGCCAAAATCACCTGCCAACTACGCCAGACCCGCTTGGCGGACACTGCGGAAACACCTGTCGGGCCGGCTGGAACCACATCTCAGACGTGCCAGAAACGTGTTCATGAGATGCTGGAACCACACCCCGAACAGACGAATACCACCTGCCAGAACCGCCTGAACCGCCTGCCGAGCACGCCGGAACCACCTGCTCGACTCACCGGTACCACCTCCCTGACACGCCAAAATCACCTGCTGGGTATGCCAGAACCACTTGGCGGACACTCCGGAATCATCTGCCGGACATGCTGGAACCAGCTCTCAGACACACCAGAACCAAGTGCCGGAGACGCCGGAAGCACCTGCCGAGCATGCCGGAGCCACCTGCTCGACTCGCCAGAAACACCTGCCGGACACGCCAAAATCACCTGCCGGGTATGCCAGAACCACCTGGCGGACACTACGGAATCACCTGCCGCGCATGCCGGAACCACCTCTCAGACGTGCCGGAAGCACGTGCCAGACACGCCGGAAACACCTACCGGACAGACCGGAACCACCTGCCAAGAACGCCGGAGCCACCTGTTCGACTCGCTGGAACCACCTGCCGGACAGGCCAATATCAACTGCTGGCTATGCCAGAACCACCTGGGGGACGGTCCGGGATCACCTGCCAGCCATGGCGGAACCACCTCTCAGACGTACCAGAACCACCTGCCGGAGAAGCTGGAAACACGTCCTGGACAGACTGGAACCACGTGACGGCCATGCCTGAACCACATGCCGAGCACGGCGGAACCACCTGCCGGACACGCCAAAATCACCTGCGGGCTATGCCAGAACCACTGGGACGACTCTCCGAAATGACCTGCCGGGCATGTTGGAACCACCTCTCAGACGTGCCAGAAGCACGTGGCGGACAGTCCGGAATCACCTGTTGGGCATACGCAACCACCTCTGAGACCTACCAGAACCACGTGCCGTGCACGTCGGAACCACCTACCGGACAGACCGGAATCAACTTTTGGGCATGCCCAAACCACCAGTCAGATGTGCCAGCAACACGTGCCGGAGACGCCAGAAGCGCCTGCCGAGCACGTCGCAAACACCTGCTCAACTCGCCTGAACCACCTGCCGGACACGCCAAAATCACCTGCCCGCTACACCAGCACCACTTCGGGGACAAGCCGGAATCACGTGAGGGGCATGCCGGCACAGCCTCTCAGACTGCACCACGTGCCGGACACCACAGAACCACCTGCCGGACAGACCGGAACCACCTGCCGGACACGCCGGAACCACCGGCTCGACCCGCCGGAACGACCGCTGGACATGCAAAATCACCTGCCGGCTACGCCGGAAACACTTGGCGAACACTCCGGAATCACCTGCCGGGCATGCCGGAACCACCTCTCAGATATGCCAGAACCACGTGCCAATGACCCCGGAAGCACCTGCCGAGCACGCCGGAACCACCTGCTCGACTCGCCAGAACCACCTGCCGGACACGCAAAAATCACCTGCCGGCTACGCCACAACCAGTTGGGGAACACTTCGGAATCACCTGCCGGGCTTGCTGGAACCACCTGCCGGTCATGCCAAAATCACCTGCCAACTACGCCAGTACCACTTGGCGGACACTGTGGAAACACCTGTCGGGCCGGCCGGAACCACATCTCAGACGTGCCAGAACCATGTGCATGAGATGCTGGAACCGCACCACGAACAGGCGGAAAACACCTGCCAGACCCGTCTGAACAACCTGCCGAGCACGCCGGAGCCACCTGCTCGACTCGCCGCAACCACCTAACTGACATGCCCATATCACCAGCCGGTTATGCCAGAACCACTTGGCGGACACTCCGGAATCATCTGCCGGACATGCCGGAACCAGCTCTCAGACACACCAGAACCAAGTGCCGGAGACGCCGGAAGCACCTGCCGAGCATGCCGGAGCCACCTGCTCGACTCGCCAGAAACACCTGCCGGACACGCCGAAATCACCTGCCGGGTACGCCAGAACCACCTGGCGGACACTCCGAAATCACCTGTCGCGCATGCCGGAACCACCTCTCAGACGTGCCGGAAGCACGTGCCGGACACGCCGGAATCACCTACCGGACAGACCGGAACCACCTGCCGAGCACACCGGAGCCACCTGTTCGACTCGCTGGAACCACCTGCCGGACAGGCCAATATCAACTGCTGGCTATGCCAGAACCACCTGGGGGACGGTCCGGAATCACCTGCCAGCCATGGCGGAACCACCTCTCAGACGTACCAGAACCACGTGCCGGAGAAGCTGGAAACACGTCCTGGACAGACTGGAACCACGTGACGGCCATGCCTGAACCACATGCCGAGCACGGCGGAACCACCTGCCGGACACGCCAAAATCACCTGCGTGTTATGCCAGAACCACTTGGAGGACTCTCTGGGATGACCTGCCGGGCATGCCGGAACCACCTCTCAGACGTGCCAGAACCATGTGGCGGACAGTCCGGAATCACCTGTTGGGCATGCGCAACCACCTCTGAGACGTACCAGAACCACATGCCGTGCAGGCTGGAACCACCTACCGGACAGACCAGAATCACCTTTCGGGCATGCCGGAACCACCTGTCAGATGTGCCAGAAACACGTGCCGGAGATGCCGGAAGCACCTGCCAAGCACGTTGGAACCACCTGCTCAACTCGCCTGAACCACCTGCCGGACATGCCAAAATCACCTGCTGACTATGCCAGAACCACTTGGCGAACACTCCGGAATCACTTGCCGGGCATGCAGTAACCACCTCTCAGACATGCCAGAACCCCGTGCCAATGACCCCGGAAGCACCAGCCGAGCACGCCGGAACCGCCTGCTCGACTCGCCAGAACCACCTGCCGATCACTCAAAAATCACCTGCCGGCTACGCCACAACCAGTTGGTGAACACTTTGGAATCACCTGCCAGGCTTGCTGGAACCACCTGCCAGTCATGCCAAAATCACCTGCCAACTACGCCAGAACCGCTTGGCGAACACTCCGGAATCACCTGCCGGGCATGCCGGAACCACCTCTCAGATATGCCAGAACCACGTGCCAATGACCCCGGAAGCACCTGCCGAGCACGCCGGAACCACCTGCTCGACTCGCCAGAACCACCTGCCGGACACGCAGAAATCACCTGCCGGCTACGCCACAACCAGTTGGGGAACACTTCGGAATCACCTGCCGGGCTTGCTGGAACCACCTGCCGGTCATGCCAAAATCACCTGCCAACTACGCCAGTACCACTTGGCGGACACTGTGGAAACACCTGTCGGGCCGGCCGGAACCACATCTCAGACGTGCCAGAACCATGTGCATGAGATGCTGGAACCACACCCCGAACAGACGGAAAACACCTGCCAGACCCGTCTGAACAACCTGCCGAGCACGCCGGAGCCACCTGCTCGACTCGCCGCAACCACCTAACTGACATGCCCATATCACCAGCCGGGTATGCCAGAACCACTTGGCGGACACTCCGGAATCATCTGCCGGACATGCCGGAACCAGCTCTCAGACACACCAGAACCACGTGCCGGAGACGCCGGAAGCACCTGCCGAGCATGCCGGAGCCACCTGCTCGACTCGCCAGAAACACCTGCCGGACACGCCAAAATCACCTGCCGGGTACGCCAGAACCACCTGGCGGACACTCCGAAATCACTTGTCGCGCATGCCGGAACCACCTCTCAGACGTGCCGGAAGCACGTGCCGGACACGCCGGAATCACCTACCGGACAGACCGGAACCACCTGCCGAGCACGCCGGAGCCACCTGTTCGACTCGCTGGAACCACCTGCCGGACAGGCCAATATCAACTGCTGGCTATGCCAGAACCACCTGGGGGACGGTCCGGAATCATCTGCCAGCCATGGCGGAACCACCTCTCAGACGTACCAGAACCACCTGCCGGAGAAGCTGGAAACACGTCCTGGACAGTCTGGAACCACCTGCCGGCCAAGCCTGAACCACCTGCCAAGCACAACGGAACAACCTGCCAGACACGCCAAAATCACCTGCGTGTTATGCCAGAACCACTTGGAGGACTCTCTGGGATGACCTGCCGGGCATGCCGGAACCACCTCTCAGACGTGCCAGAACCATGTGGCCGACAGTCCGGAATCACCTGTTGGGCATTTGCAACCACCTCTGAGACGTACCAGAACCACATGCCGTGCAGGCTGGAACCACCTACCGGACAGACCGGAATCACCTTTCGGGCATGCCGGAACCACCTGTCAGATGTGCCAGAAACACGTGCCGGAGATGCCGGAAGCACCTGCCAAGCACGTTGGAACCACCTGCTCAACTCGCCTGAACCACCTGCCGGACATGCCAAAATCACCTGCCGACTATGCCAGAACCACTTGGCGAAAACTCCGGAATCACTTGCCGGGCATGCAGGAACCACCTCTCAGACATGCCAGAACCCCGTGCCAATGACCCCGGAAGCACCAGCCGAGCACGCCGGAACCACCTGCTCGACTCGCCAGAACCACCTGCCGATCACGCAAAAATCACCCGCCGGCTACGCCACAACCAGTTGTGGAACACTTTGGAATCACCTGCCAGGCTTGCTGGAACCACCTGCCAGTCATGCCAAAATCACCTGCCAACTACGCCAGACCCGCTTGGCGGACACTGCGGAAACACCTGTCGGGCCGGCTGGAACCACATCTCAGACGTGCCAGAAACGTGTTCATGAGATGCTGGAACCACACCCCGAACAGACGAATACCACCTGCCAGAACCGCCTGAACCGCCTGCCGAGCACGCCGGAACCACCTGCTCGACTCACCGGTACCACCTCCCTGACACGCCAAAATCACCTGCTGGGTATGCCAGAACCACTTGGCGGACACTCCGGAATCATCTGCCGGACATGCTGGAACCAGCTCTCAGACACACCAGAACCAAGTGCCGGAGACGCCGGAAGCACCTGCCGAGCATGCCGGAGCCACCTGCTCGACTCGCCAGAAACACCTGCCGGACACGCCAAAATCACCTGCCGGGTATGCCAGAACCACCTGGCGGACACTACGGAATCACCTGCCGCGCATGCCGGAACCACCTCTCAGACGTGCCGGAAGCACGTGCCAGACACGCCGGAAACACCTACCGGACAGACCGGAACCACCTGCCAAGAACGCCGGAGCCACCTGTTCGACTCGCTGGAACCACCTGCCGGACAGGCCAATATCAACTGCTGGCTATGCCAGAACCACCTGGGGGACGGTCCGGGATCACCTGCCAGCCATGGCGGAACCACCTCTCAGACGTACCAGAACCACCTGCCGGAGAAGCTGGAAACACGTCCTGGAGAGACTGGAACCACGTGACGGCCATGCCTGTACCACCTGCCGAGCACGGCGGAACCACCTGCCGGACACGCCAAAATCACCTGCGGGCTACGCCAGAACCACTTGGACGACTCTGCGAAATGACCTGCCGGGCAAGTTGGAACCACCTCTCAGACGTGCCAGAAGCACGTGGCGGACAGTCCGGAATCACCTGTTGGGCATACGCAACCACCTCTGAGACGTACCAGAGCCACGTGCCGTGCACGCCGGAACCACCTACCGGACAGACCGGAATCAACTTTTGGGCATGCCGGAACCACCAGTCAGATGTGCCAGAAACACGTGCCGGAGACGCCGGAAGCACCTGCCGAGCACGTCGCAACCACCTGCTCAACTCGCCTGAACCACCTGCCGGACACGCCAAAATCACCTGCCCGCTACACCAGCACCACTTCGGGGACAAGCCGGAATCACGTGAGGGGCATGCCGGCACAGCCTCTCAGACTGAACCTCGTGCCGCACACCACAGAACCACCTGCCGGACAGACCGGAACCACCTGCCGGACACGCCGGAACCACCGGCTCGACCCGCCGGAACGACCGCTGGACATGCAAAATCACCTGCCGGCTACGCCGGAAACACTTGGCGAACACTCCGGAATCACCTGCTGGGCATGCCGGAACCACCTCTCAGATATGCCAGAACCACGTGCCAATGACCCCGGAAGCACCTGCCGAGCACGCCGGAACCACCTGCTCGACTCGCCAGAACCACCTGCCGGACACGCAAAAATCACCTGCCGGCTATGCCACAACCAGTTGGGGAACACTTCGGAATCACCTGCCGGGCTTGCTGGAACCACCTGCCGGTCATGCCAAAATCACCTGCCAACTACGCCAGTACCACTTGGCGGACACTGTGGAAACACCTGTCGGGCCGGCTGGAACCACATCTCAGACGTGCCAGAACCATGTGCATGAGATGCTGGAACCACACCCCGAACAGACGGAAAACACCTGCCAGACCCGTCTGAACAACCTGCCGAGCACGCTGGAGCCACCTGCTCGACTCGCCGGAACCACCTACCTGACATGCCCAAATCACCAGCCGGGTAAGCCAGAACCACTTGGCGGACACTCCGGAATCATCTGCCGGACATGCCGGAACCAGCTCTCAGACACACCAGAACCACGTGCCGGAGACGCCGGAAGCACCTGCCGAGCATGCCGGAGCCACCTGCTCGACTCGCCAGACTCACCTGCCGGACAGACCAAAATCACCTGCCGGGTACGCCAGAACACCCTGTCGGACACTCCGAAACCACCTGTCGCGCATGCCAGAACCACCTCTCAGACGTGCCGGAAGCAAGTGCCGGACACGCCGGAATCACCTACCGGACAGACCGGAACCACCTGCCGAGCACGCCGGAGCCACCTGTTCGACTCGCTGGAACCACCTGCCGGACAGGCCAATATCAACTGCTGGCTATGCCAGAACCACCTGGGGGACGGTCCGGAATCACCTGCCAGCCATGGCGGAACCACCTCTCAGACGTACCAGAACCACCTGCCGGAGAAGCTGGAAACACGTCCTGGACAGTCTGGAACCACCTGCCGGCCAAGCCTGAACCACCTGCCAAGCACAACGGAACAACCTGCCAGACACGCCAAAATCACCTGCGTGTTATGCCAGAACCACTTGGAGGACTCTCTGGGATGACCTGCCGGGCATGCCGGAACCACCTCTCAGACGTGCCAGAACCATGTGGCGGACAGTCCGGAATCACCTGTTGGGCATGCGCAACCACCTCTGAGACGTACCAGAACCACATGCCGTGCAGGCTGGAACCACCTACCGGACAGACCGGAATCACCTTTCGGGCATGCCGGAACCACCTGTCAGATGTGCCAGAAACACGTGCCGGAGACGCCGGAAGCACCTGCCAAGCACGTTGGAACCACCTGCTCAACTCGGCTGAACCACCTGCCGGACATGCCAAAATCACCTGCCGACTATGCCAGAACCACTTGGAGAACACTCCGGAATCACTTGCCGGGCATGCAGGAACCACCTCTCAGACATGCCAGAACCCCGGGCCAATGACCCCGGAAGCACCAGCCGAGCACGCCGGAACCGCCTGCTCGACTCGCCAGAACCACCTGCCGATCACGCAAAAGTCACCTGCCGGCTACGCCACAACCAGTTGGTGAACACTTTGGAATCACCTGCCAGGCTTGCTGGAACCACCTGCCAGTCATGCCAAAATCACCTGCCAACTACGCCAGAACCGCTTGGCGGACACTGCGGAAACACCTGTCGGGCCGGCTGGAACCACATCTCAGACGTGCCAGAAACGTGTTCATGAGATGCTGGAACCACACCCCGAACAGACGGATACCACCTGCCAGAACCGCCTGAACCACCTGCCGAGCACGCAGGAACCACCTGCTCGACTCACCGGTACCACCTCCCTGACACGCCAAAATCACCTGCTGGGTATGCCAGAACCACTTGGCGGACACTCCGGAATCATCTGCCGGACATGCCGGAACCAGCTCTCAGACACACCAGAACCAAGTGCCGGAGACGCCGGAAG
>NW_027227243.1:0-18975 GCF_037783145.1 Equus przewalskii
GTGGCTCTGGTACGTCTCAGAGGTGGTTGCGTATGCCCAACAGGTGATTCCGGACTGTCCGCCACGTGCTTCTGGCACGTCTGAGAGGTGGTTCCAACTTGCCCGGCAGGTCATTTCGCAGAGTCGTCCAAGTGGTTCTGGCGTAGCCCGCAGGTGATTTTGGCGTGTCCGGCAGGTGGTTCCGCCGTGCTCGGCAGGTGGTACAGGCATGGCCGTCACGTGGTTCCAGTCTCTCCAGGACGTGTTTCCAGCTTCTCCGGCAGGTGGTTCTGGTACGTCTGAGAGGTGGTTCCGCCATGGCTGGCAGGTGATCCCGGACCGTCCCCCAGGTGGTTCTGGCATAGCCAGCAGTTGATATTGGCCTGTCCGGCAGGTGGTTCCAGCGAGTCGAACAGGTGGCTCCGGCGTTCTTGGCAGGTGGTTCCGGTCTGTCCGGTAGGTGTTTCCGGCGTGTCTGGCACGTGCTTCCGGCACGTCTGAGAGGTGGTTCCGGCATGCGCGGCAGGTGATTCCGTAGTGTCCGCCAGGTGGTTCTGGCATACCCGGCAGGTGATTTTGGCGTGTCCGGCAGGTGTTTCTGGCGAGTCGAGCAGGTGGCTCCGGCATGCTCGGCAGGTGCTTCCGGCGTCTCCGGCACTTGGTTCTGGTGTGTCTGAGAGCTGGTTCCAGCATGTCCGGCAGATGATTCCGGAGTGTCCGCCAAGTGGTTCTGGCATACCCAGCAGGTGATTTTGGCGTGTCAGGGAGGTGGTACCGGTGAGTCGAGCAGGTGGTTCCGGCGTGCTCGGCAGGCGGTTCAGGCGGTTCTGGCAGGTGGTATTCGTCTGTTCGGGGTGTGGTTCCAGCATCTCATGAACACGTTTCTGGCACGTCTGAGATGTGGTTCCAGCCGGCCCGACAGGTGTTTCCGCAGTGTCCGCCAAGCGGGTCTGGCGTAGTTGGCAGGTGATTTTGGCATGACTGGCAGGTGGTTCCAGCAAGCCTGGCAGGTGATTCCAAAGTGTTCCACAACTGGTTGTGGCGTAGCCGGCGGGTGATTTTTGCGTGATCGGCAGGTGGTTCTGGCGAGTCGAGCAGGTGGTTCCGGCGTGCTCGGCTGGTGCTTCCGGGGTCATTGGCACGGGGTTCTGGCATGTCTGAGAGGTGGTTCCTGCATGCCCGGCAAGTGATTCCGGAGTTTTCGCCAAGTGGTTCTGGCATAGTCGGCAGGTGATTTTGGCATGTCCGGCAGGTGGTTCAGGCGAGTTGAGCAGGTGGTTCCAACGTGCTTGGCAGGTGCTTCCGGCGTCTCCGGCACGTGTTTCTGGCACATCTGACAGGTGGTTCCGGCATGCCCGAAAGGTGATTCCGGTCTGTCCGGTAGGTGGTTCCAGCCTGCACGGCATGTGGTTCTGGTACGTCTCAGAGGTGGTTGCAAATGCCCAACAGGTGATTCCGGACTGTCGGCCACATGGTTCTGGCACGTCTGAGAGGTGGTTCCGGCATGCCCGGCAGGTCATCCCAGAGAGTCCTCCAAGTGGTTCTGGCATAACACGCAGGTGATTTTGGCGTGTCTGGCAGGTTGTTCCGTTGTGCTTGGCAGGTGGTTCAGGCTTGGCCGGCAGGTGGTTCCAGACTGTCCAGGACGTGTTTCCAGCTTCTCCGGCAGGTGGTTCTGGTACGTCTGAGAGGTGGTTCCGCCATGGCTGGCAGGTGATTCCGGACCGTCCCCCAGGTGGTTCTGGCATAGCCAGCAGTTGATATTGGCCTGTCCGGCAGGTGGTTCCAGCGAGTCGAACAGGTGGCTCCGGCGTGCTCGGCAGGTGGTTCCGGTCTGTCCGGTAGGTGATTCCGGCGTGTCCGGCATGTGCTTCCGGCACGTCTGAGAGGTGGTTCCGGCATGCGCGACAGGTGATTTCGGAGTGTCCGCCAGGTGGTTCTGGCGTACCCGGCAGGTGATTTTGGCGTGTCCGGCAGGTGTTTCTGGCGAGTCGAGCAGGTGGCTCCGGCATGCTCGGCAGGTGCTTCCGGCGTCTCCGGCACGTGGTTCTGGTGTGTCTGAGAGCTCGTTCCGGCATGTCCGGCAGATGATTCCGGAGTGTCCGCCAAGTGGTTCTGGCATACCCGGCTGGTGATTTGGGCATGTCAGGTAGGTGGTTCCGGCGAGTCGAGCAGGTGGCTCCGGCGTGCTCGGCAGGTGGTTCAGACGGGTCTGGCAGGTGTTTTCCGTCTGTTCGGGGTGTGGTTCCAGCATCTCATGCACATGGTTCTGGCACGTCTGAGATGTGGTTCCGGCCGGCCCGACAGGTGTTTCCACAGTGTCCGCCAAGTGGTACTGGCGTAGTTGGCAGGTGATTTTGGCATGACCGGCAGGTGGTTCCAGCAAGCCCGGCAGGTGATTCCGAAGTCTTCCCCAACTGGTTGTGGCGTAGCCGGCAGGTGATTTTTGCGTGTCCGGCAGGTGGTTCTGGCGAGTCGAGCAGGTGGTTCCGTCGTGCTCGGCAGGTGCTTCCGGGGTCATTGGCACGTGGTTCTGGCATATCTGAGAGGTGGTTCCGGCATGCCCGGCAGGTGATTCCGGAGTGTTCGCCAAGTGTTTCCGGCGTAGCCGGCAGGTGAGTTTGCATGTCCAGCGGTCGTTCCGGCGGGTCGAGCCGGTGGTTCCGGCGTGTCCGGCAGGTGGTTCCGGTCTGTCCGGCAGGTGGTTCTGTGGTGTCCGGCACGTGGTTCAGTCTGAGAGGCTGTGCCGGCATGCCCCTCACGTGATTCCGGCTTGTCCCCGAAGTGGTGCTGGTGTAGCGGGCAGGTGATTTTGGCGTGTCCGGCAGGTCCTTCAGGCGAGTTGAGCAGGTGTTTGCGACGTGCTCGGCAGGCGCTTCTGGCGTCTCCGGCACGTGTTGCTGGCACATCTGACTGGTGGTTTGGGCATGCCCAAAAGTTGATTCCGGTCTGTCCGGTAGGTGGTTCCGGCGTGCACGGCACGTGGTTCTGGTACGTCTCAGAGGTGGTTGCGTATGCCCAACAGGTGATTCCGGACCGTCCGCCACGTGCTTCTGGCACGTCTGAGAGGTGGTTCCAACATGCCCGGCAGGTCATTTCGGAGAGTCGTCCCAGTGGTTCTGGCGTAGCCCGCAGGTGATTTTGGCGTGTCCGGCAGGTGGTTCCGCCGTGCTCGGCAGGTGGTTCAGGCATGGCCGTCACGTGGTTCCAGTCTGTCCAGGACGTGTTTCCAGCTTCTCCGGCAGGTGGTTCTGGTACGTCTGAGAGGTGGTTGCGCCATGGCTGGCAGGTGATCCCGGACTGTCCCCCAGGTGGTTCTGGCATAGCCAGCAGTTGATATTGGCCTGTCCGGCAGGTGGTTCCAGCGAGTTGAACAGGTGGCTCCGGCGTTCTTGGCAGGTGGTTCCGATCTGTCCGGTAGGTGTTTCCGGCGTGTCTGGCACGTGCTTCCGGCACGTCTGAGAGGTGGTTCCGGCATGCGCGACAGGTGATTTCGGAGTCTCCGCCAGGTGGTTCTGGCATACCCGGCAGGTGATTTTGGCGTGTCCGGCAGGTGTTTCTGGCGAGTCGAGCAGGTGGCTCCGGCATTCTCGGTAGGTGCTTCCGGCGTCTCCGGCACTTGGTTCTGGTGTGTCTGAGAGCTGGTTCCGGCATGTCCGGCAGATGATTCCGGAGTGTCCGCCAAGTGGTTCTGGCATACCCAGCAGGTGATTTTGGCGTGTCAGGGAGGTGGTACCGGTGAGTCGAGCAGGTGGTTCCGGCGTGCTCGGCAGGTGGTTCAGGCGGTTCTGGCAGGTGGTATCCATCTGTTCGGGGTGTGGTTCCAGCATCTCATGAACACGTTTCTGGCACGTCTGAGATGTGGTTCCAGCCGGCCCGACAGGTGTTTCCGCAGTGTCCGCCAAGCGGTTCTGGCGTAGTTGGCAGGTGATTTTGGCATGACTGGCAGGTGGTTCCAGCAAGCCTGGCAGGTGATTCCAAAGTGTTCACCAACTGGTTGTGGCGTAGCCGGCAGGTGATTTTTGCGTGATCGGCAGGTGGTTCTGGCGAGTCGAGCAGGCGGTTCCGGCGTGCTCGGCTGGTGCTTCCGGGGTCATTGGCCCGGGGTTCTGGCATGTCTGAGAGGTGGTTCCTGCATGCCCGGCAAGTGATTCCGGAGTGTTCTCCAAGTGGTTCTGGCATAGTCGGCAGGTGATTTTGGCATGTCCGGCAGGTGGTTCAGCCGAGTTGAGCAGGTGGTTCCAACGTGCTTGGCAGGTGCTTCCGGCGTCTCCGGCACGTGTTTCTGGCACATCTGACAGGTGGTTCCGGCATGCCCGAAAGGTGATTCCGGTCTGTCCGGTAGGTGGTTCCAGCCTGCACGGCATGTGGTTCTGGTACGTCTCAGAGGTGGTTGCGCATGCCCAACAGGTGATTCCGGACTGTCCGCCACATGGTTCTGGCACGTCTGAGAGGTGCTTCCGGCATGCCTGGCAGGTCATCCCAGAGAGTCCTCCAAGTGGTTCTGGCATAACACGCAGGTGATTTTGGCGTGTCTGGCAGGTTATTCCGTTGTGCTTGGCAGGTGGTTCAGGCTTGGCCGGCAGGTGGTTCCAGACTGTCCAGGACGTGTTTCCAGCTTCTCCGGCAGGTGGTTCTGGTACGTCTGAGAGGTGGTTCCGCCATGGCTGGCAGGTGATTCCGGACCGTCCCCCAGGTGGTTCTGGCATAGCCAGCAGTTGATATTGGCCTGTCCGGCAGGTGGTTCCAGCGAGTCGAACAGGTGGCTCCGGCGTGCTCGGCAGGTGGTTCCGGTCTGTCCGGTAGGTGATTCCGGCGTGTCCGGCACGTGCTTCCGGCACGTCTGAGAGGTGGTTCCGGCATGCGCGACAGGTGATTTCGGAGTGTCCGCCAGGTGGTTCTGGCGTACCCGGCAGGTGATTTTGGCGTGTCCGGCAGGTGTTTCTGGTGAGTCGAGCAGGTGGCTCCGGCATGCTCGGCAGGTGCTTCCGGCGTCTCCGGCACGTTGTTCTGGTGTGTCTGAGAGCTGGTTCCGGCATGTCCGGCAGATGATTCCGGAGTGTCCGCCAAGTGGTTCTGGCATACCCGGCTGGTGATTTGGGCATGTCAGGTAGGTGGTTCCGGCGAGTCGAGCAGGTGGCTCCGGCGTGCTCGGCAGGTGGTTCAGACGGGTCTGGCAGGTGTTTTCCGTCTGTTCGGGGTGTGGTTCCAGCATCTCATGCACATGGTTCTGGCACGTCTGAGATGTGGTTCCGGCCGGCCCGACAGGTGTTTCCACAGTGTCCGCCAAGTGGTACTGGCGTAGTAGGCAGGTGATTTTTGCATGACCGGCAGGTGGTTCCAGCAAGCCCGGCAGGTGATTCCGAAGTGTTCCCCAACTGGTTGTGGCGTAGCCGGCAGGTGATTTTTGCGTGTCCGGCAGGTGGTTCTGGCGAGTCGAGCAGGTGGTTCCGGCGTGCTCGGCAGGTGCTTCCGGGGTCATTGGCACGTGGTTCTGGCATATCTGAGAGGTGGTTCCGGCATGCCCGGCAGGTGATTCCGGAGTGTTCGCCAAGTGTTTCCGGCGTAGCCGGCAGGTGAGTTTGCATGTCCAGCGGTCGTTCCGGCGGGTCGAGCCGGTGGTTCCGGCGTGTCCGGCAGGTGGTTCCGGTCTGTCCGGCAGGTGGTTCTGTGGTGTCCGGCACGAGGTTCAGTCTGAGAGGCTGTGCCGGCATGCCCCTCACGTGATTCCGGCTTGTCCCCGAAGTGGTGCTGGTGTAGCGGGCAGGTGATTTTGGCGTGTCCGGCAGGTGGTTCAGGCGAGTTGAGCAGGTGGTTGAGACGTGCTCGGCAGGTGCTTCCGGTGTCTCCGGCACGTGTTTCTGGCACATCTGACTGGTGGTTCCGGCATGCCCAAAAGTGGATTCCGGTCTGTCCGGTAGGTGGTTCCGGCGTGCACGGCACGTGGTTCTGGTACGTCTCAGAGGTGGTTGCGTATGCCCAACAGGTGAATCCGGACTGTCCGCCACGTGCTTCTGGCACGTCTGAGAGGTGGTTCCAACATGCCCGGCAGGTCATTTCGGAGAGTCGTCCAAGTGGTTCTGGCGTAGCCCGCAGGTGATTTTGGCGTGTCCGGCAGGTGGTTCCGCCGTGCTCGGCAGGTGGTTCAGGCATGGCCGTCACGTGGTTCCAGTCTGTCCAGGACGTGTTTCCAGCTTCTCCGGCAGGTGGTTCTGGTACGTGTGAGAGGTGGTTCCGCCATGGCTGGCAGGTGATCCCGGACTGTCCCCCAGGTGGTTCTGGCATAGCCAGCAGTTGATATTGGCCTGTCCGGCAGGTGGTTCCAGCGAGTCGAACAGGTGGCTCCGGCGTTCCAAGCAGGTGGTTCCGGTCTGTCCGGTAGGTGTTTCCGGCGTGTCTGGCACGTGCTTCCGGCACGTCTGAGAGGTGGTTCCGGCATGCGCGGCAGGTGATTCCGGAGTGTCCGCCAGGTGGTTCTGGCATACCCGGCAGGTGATTTTGGCGTGTCCGGCAGGTGTTTCTGGCGAGTCGAGCAGGTGGCTCCGGCATGCTCGGCAGGTGCTTCCGGCGTCTCCGGCACTTGGTTCTGGTGTGTCTGAGAGCTGGTTCCGGCATGTCCGGCAGATGATTCCGGAGTGTCCGCCAAGTGGTTCTGGCATACCCAGCAGGTGATTTTGGCGTGTCAGGGAGGTGGTACCGGTGAGTCGAGCAGGTGGTTCCGGCGTGCTCATCAGGTGGTTCAGGCGGTTCTGGCAGGTGGTATCCGTCTGTTCGGGGTGTGGTTCCAGCATCTCATGAACACGTTTCTGGCACGTCTGAGATGTGGTTCCAGCCGGCCCGACAGGTGTTTCCGCAGTGTCCGCCAAGCGGTTCTGGCGTAGTTGGCAGGTGATTTTGGCATGACTGGCAGGTGGTTCCAGCAAGCCTGGCAGGTGATTCCAAAGTGTTCACCAACTGGTTGTGGCGTAGCCGGCAGGTGATTTTTGCGTGATCGGCAGGTGCTTCTGGCGAGTCGAGCTGGTGGTTCCGGCGTGCTCGCCTGGTGCTTCCGGGGTCATTGGCACGGGGTTCTGGCATGTCTGAGAGGTGGTTCCTGCATGCCCGGCAAGTGATTCCGGAGTGTTCGCCAAGTGGTTCTGGCATAGTCGGCAGGTGATTTTGGCATGTCCGGCAGGTGGTTCAGGCGAGTTGAGCAGGTGGTTCCAACGTGCTTGGCAGGTGCTTCCGGCGTCTCCGGCACGTGTTTCTGGCACATCTGACAGGTGGTTCCGGCATGCCCGAAAGGTGATTCCGGTCTGTCCGGTAGGTGGTTCCAGCCTGCACGGCATGTGGTTCTGGTACGTCTCAGAGGTGGTTGCGCATGCCCAACAGGTGATTCCGGACTGTCCGACACATGGCTCAGGCACGTCTGAGAGGTGGTTCCGGCATGCCCGGCAGGTCATCCCAGAGAGTCCTCCAAATGGTTCTGGCATAACACGCAGGTGATTTTGGCGTGTCTGGCAGGTTGTCCCGTTGTGCTTGGCAGGTGGTTCAGGCTTGGCCGGCAGGTGGTTCCAGACTGTCCAGGACGTGTTTCCAGCTTCTCCGGCAGGTGGTTCTGGTACGTCTGAGAGGTGGTTCCGCCATGGCTGGCAGGTGATTCCGGACCGTCCCCCAGGTGGTTCTGGCATAGCCAGCAGTTGATATTGGCCTGTCCGGCAGGTGGTTCCAGCGAGTCGAACAGGTGGCTCCGGCGTGCTCGGCAGGTGGTTCCGGTCTGTCCGGTAGGTGATTCCGGCGTGTCCGGCACGTGCTTCCGGCACGTCTGAGAGGTGGTTCCGGCATGCGCGACAGGTGATTTCGGAGTGTCCGCCAGGTGGTTCTGGCGTACCCGGCAGGTGATTTTGGCGTGTCCGGCAGGTGTTTCTGGCGAGTCGAGCAGGTGGCTCCGGCATGCTCGGCAGGTGCTTTCGGCGTCTCCGGCACGTGGTTCTGGTGTGTCTGAGAGCTGCTTCCGGCATGTCCGGCAGATGATTCCGGAGTGTCCGCCAAGTGGTTCTGGCATACCCGGCTGGTGATTTGGGCATGTCAGGTAGGTGGTTGCGGCGAGTCGAGCAGGTGGCTCCGGCGTGCTCGGCAGGTTGTTCAGACGGGTCTGGCAGGTGTTTTCCGTCTGTTCGGGGTGCGGTTCCAGCATCTCATGCACATGGTTCTGGCACGTCTGAGATGTGGTTCCGGCCGGCCCGACAGGTGTTTCCACAGTGTCCGCCAAGTGGTACTGGCGTAGTTGGCATGTGATTTTGGCATGACCGGCAGGTGGTTCCAGCAAGCCCGGCAGGTGATTCCGAAGTGTTCCCCAACTGGTTGTGGCGTAGCCGGCAGGTGATTTTTGCATGTCCGGCAGGTGGTTCTGGCGAGTCGAGCAGGTGGTTCCGGCATGCTCGGCAGGTGCTTCCGGGGTCATTGGCACGTGGTTCTGGCATATCTGAGAGGTGGTTCCGTCATGCCCGGCAGGTGATTCCGGAGTGTTCGCCAAGTGTTTCCGGCGTAGCCGGCAGGTGATTTTGCATGTCCAGCGGTCGTTCCGGCGGGTCGAGCCGGTGGTTCCGGCGTGTCCGACAGGAGGTTCTGGTCTGTCCGGCAGGTGGTTCTGTGGTGTCCGGCACGAGGTTCAGTCTGAGAGGCTGTGCCGGCATGCCCCTCACGTGATTCCGGCTTGTCCCCGAAGTGGTGCTGGTGTAGCGGGCAGGTGATTTTGGCGTGTCCGGCAGGTGGTTCAGGCGAGTTGAGCAGGTGGTTGCGACGTGCTCGGCAGGTGCTTCCGGCGTCTCCGGCACGTGTTTCTGGCACATCTGACTGGTGGTTCCGGCATGCCCAAAAGTGGATTCCGGTCTGTCCGGTAGGTGGTTCCGGCGTGCACGGCACGTGGTTCTGGTACGTGTCAGAGGTGGTTGCGTATGCCCAACAGGTGATTCCGGACCGTCCGCCACGTGCTTCTGGCACGTCTGAGAGGTGGTTCCAACATGCCCGGCAGGTCATTTCGGAGAGTCGTCCAAGTGGTTCTGGCGTAGCCCGCAGGTGATTTTGGCGTGTCCGGCAGGTGGTTCCGCCGTGCTCGGCAGGTGGTTCAGGCATGGCCGTCATGTGGTTCCAGTCTGTCCAGGACGTGTTTCCAGCTTCTCCGGCAGGTGGTTCTGGTACGTCTGAGAGGTGGTTCCGCCATGGCTGGCAGGTGATCCCGGACTGTACCCCAGGTGGTTCTGGCATAGCCAGCAGTTGATATTGGCCTGTCCGGCAGGTGGTTCCAGCGAGTCGAACAGGTGGCTCCGGCGTTCTTGGCAGGTGGTTCCGGTCTGTCCGGTA
Organism: Equus przewalskii; assembly: GCF_037783145.1. Taxonomy (NCBI): domain Eukaryota; kingdom Metazoa; phylum Chordata; class Mammalia; order Perissodactyla; family Equidae; genus Equus; species Equus przewalskii. The sequence goes on from NW_027227243.1 coordinate 9,322, forward strand.
GGTGTTTCCGGCGTGTCTGGCACGTGCTTCCGGCACGTCTGAGAGGTGGTTCCGGCATGCGCGGCAGGTGATTCCGTAGTGTCCGCCAGGTGGTTGTGGCATACCCGTCAGGTGATTTTGGCGTGTCCGGCAGGTGTTTCTGGCGAGTCGAGCAGGTGGCTCCGGCATGCTCGGCAGGTGCTTCCGGCGTCTCCGGCACTTGGTTCTGGTGTGTCTGAGAGCTGGTTCCGGCATGTCCGGCAGATGATTCCGGAGTGTCCGCCAAGTGGTTCTGGCATACCCAGCAGGTGATTTTGGCGTGTCAGGGAGGTGGTACCGGTGAGTCGAGCAGGTGGTTCCGGCGTGCTCATCAGGTGGTTCAGGCGGTTCTGGCAGGTGGTATCCGTCTGTTCGGGGTGTGGTTCCAGCATCTCATGAACACGTTTCTGGCACGTCTGAGATGTGGTTCCAGCCGGCCCGACAGGTGTTTCCGCAGTGTCCGCCAAGCGGTTCTGGCGTAGTTGGCAGGTGATTTTGGCATGACTGGCAGGTGGTTCCAGCAAGCCTGGCAGGTGATTCCAAAGTGTTCACCAACTGGTTGTGGCGTAGCCGGCAGGTGATTTTTGCGTGATCGGCAGGTGGTTCTGGCGAGTCGAGCAGGCGGTTCCGGCGTGCTCGGCTGGTGCTTCCGGGGTCATTGGCACGGGGTTCTGGCATGTCTGAGAGGTGGTACCTGCATGCCCGGCAGGTGATTCCGGAGTGTTCGCCAAGTGGTTCTGGCATAGTCGGCAGGTGATTTTGGCATGTCCGGCAGGTGGTTCAGGCGAGTTGAGCAGGTGGTTCCAACGTGCTTGGCAGGTGCTTCCGGCGTCTCCGGCATGTGTTTCTGGCACATCTGACAGGTGGTTCCGGCATGCCCGAAACGTGATTCCGGTCTGTCCTGTAGGTGATTCCAGCCTGCACGGCATGTGGTTCCGGTACGTCTCAGAGGTGGTTGCGCATGCCCAACAGGTGATTCCGGACTGTCCGCCACATGGTTCTGGCACGTCTGAGAGGTGGTTCCGGCATGCCCGGCAGGTCATCCCAGAGAGTCCTCCAAGTGGTTCTGGCATAACACGCAGGTGATTTTGGCGTGTCTGGCAGGTTGTTCCGTTGTGCTTGGCAGATGGTTCAGGCTTGGCCGGTAGGTGGTTCCAGACTGTCCAGGACGCGTTTCCAGCTTCTCCGGCAGGTGGTTCTGGTACGTCTGAGACGTGGTTGCGCCATGGCTGGCAGGTGATTCCGGACCGTCCCCCAGGTGGTTCTGGCATAGCCAGCAGTTGATATTGGCCTGTCCGGCAGGTGGTTCCAGCGAGTCGAACAGGTGGCTCTGGCGTGCTCGGCAGGTGGTTCCGGTCTGTCCGGTAGGTGATTCCGGCGTGTCCGGCACGTGCTTCCGGCACGTCTGAGAGGTGGTTCCGGCATGCGCGACAGGTGATTTCGGAGTGTCCGGCAGGTGGTTCTGGCGTACCCGGCAGGTGATTTTGGCGTGTCCGGCAGGTGTTTCTGGCGATTCGAGCAGGTGGCTCCGGCATGCTCGGCAGGTGCTTCCGGCGTCTCCGGCACGTGGTTCTGGTGTGTCTGAGAGCTGGTTCCGGCATGTCCGGCAGATGATTCCGGAGTGTCCGCCAAGTGGTTCTGGCATACCCGGCTGGTGATTTGGGCATGTCAGGTAGGTGGTTCCGGCGAGTCCAGCAGGTGGCTCCGGCGTGCTCGGCAGGTTGTTCAGACGGGTCTGGCAGGTGTTTTCCGTCTGTTTGGGTTGTGGTTCCAGCATCTTATGCACATGGTTCTGGCACGTCTGAGATGTGGTTCCGGCCGGCCCGACAGGTGTTTCCACAGTGTCCGCCAAGTGGTACTGGCGTAGTTGGCAGGTGATTTTGGCATGACCGGCAGGTGGTTCCGGCAAGCCCGGCAGGTGATTCCGAAGTGTTCCCCAACTGGTTGTGGCGTAGCCGGCAGATGATTTTTGCGTGTCCGGCAGGTGGTTCTGGCGAGTCGAGCAGGTGGTTCCGGCATGCTCGGCAGGTGCTTCCGGGGTCATTGGCACGTGGTTCTGGCATATCTGAGAGGTGGTTCCGGCATGCCCGGCAGGTGATTCCGGAGTGTTCACCAAGTGTTTCCGGCGTAGCCAGCAGGTGAGTTTGAATGTCCAGCGGTCGTTCCGGCGGGTCGAGCCGGTGGTTCCGGCGTGTCCGGCAGGTGGTTCTGGTCTGTCCGGGAGGTGGTTCTGTGGTGTCCGGCACGAGGTTCAGTCTGAGAGGCTGTGCCGGCATGCCCCTCACGTGATTCCGGCTTGTCCCCGAAGTGGTGCTGGTGTAGCGGGCAGGTGATTTTGGCGTGTCCGGCAGGTGGTTCAGGCGAGTTGAGCAGGTGGTTGCGACGTGCTCGGCAGGTGCTTCCGGCATCTCCGGCACGTGTTTCTGGCACATCTGACTGGTGGTTCCGGCATGCCCAAAAGTGGATTCCGGTCTGTCCGGTAGGTGGTTCCGGCGTGCACGGCACGTGGTTCTGGTACGTCTCAGAGGTGGTTGCGTATGCCCAACAGGTGATTCCGGACTGTCCGCCACGTGCTTCTGGCACGTCTGAGAGGTGGTTCCAACATGCCCGGCAGGTCATTTCGGAGAGTCGTCCAAGTGGTTCTGGCGTAGCCCGCAGGTGATTTTGGCGTGTCCGGCAGGTGGTTCCGCCGTGCTCGGCATGTGGTTCAGGCATGGCCGTCACGTGGTTCCAGTCTGTCCAGGACGTGTTTCCAGCTTCTCCGGCACGTGGTTCTGGTACGTCTGAGAGGTGGTTCCGCCATGGCTGGCAGGTGATTCCGGACCGTCCCCCAGGTGGTTCTGGCATAGCCAGCAGTTGATATTGGCCTGTCCGGCAGGTGGTTCCAGCGAGTTGAACAGGTGGCTCCGGCGTGCTCGGCAGGTGATTCCGGTCTGTCCGGTAGGTGATTCCGGCGTGTCCGGCACGTGCTTCCGGCACGTCTGAGAGGTGGTTCCGGCATGCGCGACAGGTGATTTCGGAGTGTCCGGCAGGTGGTTCTGGCGTACCCGGCAGGTGATTTTGGCGTGTCCGGCAGGTGTTTCTGGCGAGTCGAGCAGGTGGCTCCGGCATGCTCGGCAGGTGCTTCCGGCGTCTCCGGCACTTGGTTCTGGTGTGTCTGAGAGCTGGTTCCGGCATGTCCGGCAGATGATTCCGGAGTGTCCGCCAAGTGGTTCTGGCATAACCGGCTGGTGATATGGGCATGTCAGTTAGGTGGTTGCGGCGAGTCGAGCAGGTGGCTCCGGCGTGCTCGGCAGGTTGTTCAGACGGGTCTGGCAGGTGTTTTCCGCCTGTTTGGGGTGCGGTTCCAGCATCTCATGCACATGGTTCTGGCACGTCTGAGATGTGGTTCCGGCCGGACCGACAGGTCTTTCCACAGTGTCCGCCAAGTGGTACTGGCGTAGTTGGCAGGTGATTTTGGCATGACCGGCAGGTGGTTCCAGCAAGCCCGGCAGGTGATTCCGAAGTCTTGCCGAACTGGTTGTGGCGTAGCCGGCAGGTGATTTGTGCGTGTCCGGCAGGTGGTTCTGGCGAGTCGAGCAGGTGGTTCCGGCGTGCTCGGCAGGTGCTTCCGGGGTCATTGGCACGTGGTTCTGGCATATCTGAGAGGTGGTTCCGGCATGCCCGGCAGGTGATTCCGGAGTGTTCGCCAAGTGTTTCCGGCGTAGCCGGCAGGTGATTTTGCATGTCCAGCGGTCGTTCCGGCGGGTCGAGCCGGTGGTTCCGGCGTGTCCGGCAGGTGGTTCCGGTCTGTCCGGCAGGTGGTTCTGTGGTGTCCGGCACGAGGTTCAGTCTGAGAGGCTGTGCCGGCATGCCCTTCACGTGATTCCGGCTTGTCCCCGAAGTGGTGCTGGTGTAGCGGGCAGGTGATTTTGGCGTGTCCGGCAGGTGGTTCAGGCGAGTTGAGCAGGTGGTTGCGACGTGCTCGGCAGGTGCTTCCTGCGTCTCCGGCACGTGTTTCTGGCACATCTGACTGGTGGTTCCGGCATGCCCAAAAGTTGATTCCGGTCTGTCCGGTAGGTGGTTCCGGCGTGCACGGCACGTGGTTCTGGTACGTCTCAGAGGTGGTTGCGTATGCCCAACAGGTGATTCCGGACTGTCCGCCACGTGCTTCTGGCACGTCTGAGAGGTGGTTCCAACATGCCCGGCAGGTCATTTCGGAGAGTCGTCCAAGTGGTTCTGGCGTAGCCCGCAGGTGATTTTGGCGTGTCCGGCAGGTGGTTCCGCCGTGCTCGGCAGGTGGTTCAGGCATGGCCGTCACGTGGTTCCAGTCTGTCCAGGACGTGTTTCCAGCTTCTCCGGCAGGTGGTTCTGGTACGTGTGAGAGGTGGTTCCGCCATGGCTGGCAGGTGATCCCGGACTGTCCCCCAGGTGGTTCTGGCATAGCCAGCCGTTGATATTGGCCTGTCCGGCAGGTGGTTCCAGCGAGTCGAACAGGTGGCTCCGGCGTTCCAAGCAGGTGGTTCCGGTCTGTCCGGTAGGTGTTTCCGGCGTGTCTGGCACGTGCTTCCGGCACGTCTGAGAGGTGGTTCCGGCAGGTGATTCCGTAGTGTCCGCCAGGTGGTTCTGGCATACCCGGCAGGTGATTTTGGCGTGTCCGGCAGGCGTTTCTGGCGAGTCGAGCAGGTGGCTCCGGCATGCTCGGCAGGTGCTTCCGGCGTCTCCGGCACTTGGTTCTGGTGTGTCTGAGAGCTGGTTCCAGCATGTCCGGCAGATGATTCCGGAGTGTCCGCCAAGTGGTTCTGGCATACCCAGCAGGTGATTTTGGCGTGTCAGGGAGGTGGTACCGGTGAGTCGAGCAGGTGGTTCCGGCGTGCTCAGCAGGTGGTTCAGGCGGTTCTGGCAGGTGGTATCCGTCTGTTCGGGGTGTGGTTCCAGCATCTCATGAACACGTTTCTGGCACGTTTGAGATGTGGTTCCGGCCGGCCCGACAGGTGTTTCCGCAGTGACCGCCAAGCGGTTCTGGCGTAGTTGGCAGGTGATTTTGGCATGACTGGCAGGTGGTTCCAGCAAGCCTGGCAGGTGATTCCAAAGTGTTCACCAACTGGTTGTGGCGTAGCCGGAAGGTGATTTTTGCGTGATCGGCAGGTGGTTCTGGCGAGTCGAGCAGGTGGTTCCGGCGTGCTCGGCTGGTGCTTCCGGGGTCATTGGCACGGGGTTCTGGCATGTCTGAGAGGTGGTTCCTGCATGCCCGGCAAGTGATTCCGGAGTGTTCGCCAAGTGGTTCTGGCATAGTCGGCAGGTGATTTTGGCATGTCCGGCAGGTGGTTCAGGCGAGTTGAGCAGGTGGTTCCAACGTGCTTGGCAGGTGCTTCCGGCGTCTCCGGCACGTGTTTCTGGCACATCTGACAGGTGGTTCCGGCATGCCCGAAAGGTGATTCCGGTCTGTCCGGTAGGTGGTTCCAGCCTGCACGGCATGTGGTTTTGGTACATCTCAGAGGTGGTTGCGCATGCCCAACAGGTGATTCCGGACTGTCCGACACATGGCTCAGGCACGTCTGAGAGGTGGTTCCGGCATGCCCGGCAGGTCATCCCAGAGAGTCCTCCAAATGGTTCTGGCATAACACGCAGGTGATTTTGGCGTGTCTGGCAGGTTGTCCCGTTGTGCTTGGCAGGTGGTTCAGGCTTGGCCGTCAGGTGGTTCCAAACTGTCCAGGACGTGTTTCCAGCTTCTCCGGCAGGTGGTTCTGGTACGTCTGAGAGGTGGTTCCGCCATGGCTGGCAGGTGATTCCGGACCGTCCCCCAGGTGGTTCTGGCATAGCCAGCAGTTGATATTGGCCTGTCCGGCAGGTGGTTCCAGCGAGTCGAACAGGTGGCTCCGGCGTGCTCGGCAGGTGGTTCCGGTCTGTCCGGTAGGTGATTCCGGCGTGTCCGGCACGTGCTTCCGGCACGTCTGAGAGGTGGTTCCGGCATGCGCGACAGGTGATTTCGGAGTGTCCGCCAGGTGGTTCTGGCGTACCCGGCAGGTGATTTTGGCGTGTCCGGCAGGTGTTTCTGGCGAGTCGAGCAGGTGGCTCCGGCATGCTCGGCAGGTGCTTTCGGCGTCTCCGGCACGTGGTTCTGGTGTGTCTGAGAGCTGCTTCCGGCATGTCCGGCAGATGATTCCGGAGTGTCCGCCAAGTGGTTCTGGCATACCCGGCTGGTGATTTGGGCATGTCAGGTAGGTGGTTGCGGCGAGTCGAGCAGGTGGCTCCGGCGTGCTCGGCAGGTTGTTCAGACGGGTCTGGCAGGTGTTTTCCGTCTGTTCGGGGTGCGGTTCCAGCATCTCATGCACATGGTTCTGGCACGTCTGAGATGTGGTTCCGGCCGGCCCGACAGGTGTTTCCACAGTGTCCGCCAAGTGGTACTGGCGTAGTTGGCAGGTGATTTTGGCATGACCGGCAGGTGGTTCCAGCAAGCCCGGCAGGTGATTCCGAAGTGTTCCCCAACTGGTTGTGGCGTAGCCGGCAGGTGATTTTTGCGTGTCCGGCAGGTGGTTCTGGCGAGTCGAGCAGGTGGTTCCGGCATGCTCGGCAGGTGCTTCCGGGGTCATTGGCACGTGGTTCTGGTATATCTGAGAGGTGGTTCCGTCATGCCCGGCAGGTGATTCCGGAGTGTTCGCCAAGTGTTTCCGGCGTAGCCGGCAGGTGATTTTGCATGTCCAGCGGTCGTTCCGGCGGGTCGAGCCGGTGGTTCCGGCGTGTCCGACAGGAGGTTCTGGTCTGTCCGGCAGGTGGTTCTGTGGTGTCCGGCACGAGGTTCAGTCTGAGAGGCTGTGCCGGCATGCCCCTCACGTGATTCCGGCTTGTCCCCGAAGTGGTGCTGGTGTAGCGGGCAGGTGATTTTGGCGTGTCCGGCAGGTGGTTCAGGCGAGTTGAGCAGGTGGTTGCGACGTGCTCGGCAGGTGCTTCCGGCGTCTCCGGCACGTGTTTCTGGCACATCTGACTGGTGGTTCCGGCATGCCCAAAAGTGGATTCCGGTCTGTCCGGTAGGTGGTTCCGGCGTGCACGGCACGTGGTTCTGGTACGTGTCAGAGGTGGTTGCGTATGCCCAACAGGTGATTCCGGACCGTCCGCCACGTGCTTCTGGCACGTCTGAGAGGTGGTTCCAACATGCCCGGCAGGTCATTTCGGAGAGTCGTCCAAGTGGTTCTGGCGTAGCCCGCAGGTGATTTTGGCGTGTCCGGCAGGTGGTTCCGCCGTGCTCGGCAGGTGGTTCAGGCATGGCCGTCACGTGGTTCCAGTCTGTCCAGGACGTGTTTCCAGCTTCTCCGGCAGGTGGTTCTGGTACGTCTGAGAGGTGGTTCCGCCATGGCTGGCAGGTGATCCCGGACTGTCCCCCAGGTGGTTCTGGCATAGCCAGCAGTTGATATTGGCCTGTCCGGCAGGTGGTTCCAGCGAGTCGAACAGGTGGCTCCGGCGTTCTTGGCAGGTGGTTCCGGTCTGTCCGGTAGGTGTTTCCGGCGTGTCTGGCACGTGCTTCCGGCACGTCTGAGAGGTGGTTCCGGCATGCGCGGCAGGTGATTCCGTAGTGTCCGCCAGGTGGTTGTGGCATACCCGTCAGGTGATTTTGGCGTGTCCGGCAGGTGTTTCTGGCGAGTCGAGCAGGTGGCTCCGGCATGCTCGGCAGGTGCTTCCGGCGTCTCCGGCACTTGGTTCTGGTGTGTCTGAGAGCTGGTTCCGGCATGTCCGGCAGATGATTCCGGAGTGTCCGCCAAGTGGTTCTGGCATACCCAGCAGGTGATTTTGGCGTGTCAGGGAGGTGGTACCGGTGAGTCGAGCAGGTGGTTCCGGCGTGCTCATCAGGTGGTTCAGGCGGTTCTGGCAGGTGGTATCCGTCTGTTCGGGGTGTGGTTCCAGCATCTCATGAACACGTTTCTGGCACGTCTGAGATGTGGTTCCAGCCGGCCCGACAGGTGTTTCCGCAGTGTCCGCCAAGCGGTTCTGGCGTAGTTGGCAGGTGATTTTGGCATGACTGGCAGGTGGTTCCAGCAAGCCTGGCAGGTGATTCCAAAGTGTTCACCAACTGGTTGTGGCGTAGCCGGCAGGTGATTTTTGCGTGATCGGCAGGTGGTTCTGGCGAGTCGAGCAGGCGGTTCCGGCGTGCTCGGCTGGTGCTTCCGTGGTCATTGGCACGGGGTTCTGGCATGTCTGAGAGGTGGTACCTGCATGCCCGGCAGGTGATTCCGGAGTGTTCGCCAAGTGGTTCTGGCATAGTCGGCAGGTGATTTTGGCATGTCCGGCAGGTGGTTCAGGCGAGTTGAGCAGGTGGTTCAACGTGCTTGGCAGGTGCTTCCGGCGTCTCCGGCACGTGTTTCTGGCACATCTGACAGGTGGTTCCGGCATGCCCGAAACGTGATTCCGGTCTGTCCTGTAGGTGATTCCAGCCTGCACGGCATGTGGTTCCGGTACGTCTCAGAGGTGGTTGCGCATGCCCAACAGGTGATTCCGGACTGTCCGCCACATGGTTCTGGCACGTCTGAGAGGTGGTTCCGGCATGCCCGGCAGGTCATCCCAGAGAGTCCTCCAAGTGGTTCTGGCATAACACGCAGGTGATTTTGGCGTGTCTGGCAGGTTGTTCCGTTGTGCTTGACAGATGGTTCAGGCTTGGCCGCTAGGTGGTTCCAGACTGTCCAGGACGTGTTTACAGCTTGTCCGGCAGGTGGTTCTGGTACGTCTGAGACGTGGTTGCGCCATGGCTGGCAGGTGATTCCGGACCGTCCCCCAGGTGGTTCTGGCATAGCCAGCAGTTGATATTGGCCTGTCCGGCAGGTGGTTCCAGCGAGTCGAACAGGTGGCTCCGGCGTGCTCGGCAGGTGGTTCCGGTCTGTCCGGTAGGTGATTCCGGCGTGTCCGGCACGTGCTTCCGGCACGTCTGAGAGGTGGTTCCGGCATGCGCGACAGGTGATTTCGGAGTGTCCGGCAGGTGGTTCTGGCGTACCCGGCAGGTGATTTTGGCGTGTCCGGCAGGTGTTTCTGGCGATTCGAGCAGGTGGCTCCGGCATGCTCGGCAGGTGCTTCCGGCGTCTCCGGCACGTGGTTCTGGTGTGTCTGAGAGCTGGTTCCGGCATGTCCGGCAGATGATTCCGGAGTGTCCGCCAAGTGGTTCTGGCATACCCGGCTGGTGATTTGGGCATGTCAGGTAGGTGGTTCCGGCGAGTCCAGCAGGTGGCTCCGGCGTGCTCGGCAGGTTGTTCAGACGGGTCTGGCAGGTGTTTTCCGTCTGTTTGGGTTGTGGTTCCAGCATCTTATGCACATGGTTCTGGCACGTCTGAGATGTGGTTCCGGCCGGCCCGACAGGTGTTTCCACAGTGTCCGCCAAGTGGTACTGGCGTAGTTGGCATGTGATTTTGGCATGACCGGCAGGTGGTTCCGGCAAGCCCGGCAGGTGATTCCGAAGTGTTCCCCAACTGGTTGTGGCGTAGCCGGCAGATGATTTTTGCGTGTCCGGCAGGTGGTTCTGGCGAGTCGAGCAGGTGGTTCCGGCATGCTCGGCAGGTGCTTCCGGGGTCATTGGCACGTGGTTCTGGCATATCTGAGAGGTGGTTCCGGCATGCCCGGCAGGTGATTCCGGAGTGTTCACCAAGTGTTTCCGGCGTAGCCAGCAGGTGAGTTTGA